>NC_091292.1:21981678-22016678 GCF_038502225.1 Cherax quadricarinatus | reverse complement strand
CTCTGGGCTAGGGTGTGAGGGCCAGGATACTTGCACTCAGGGCTAGGGTGTGAGGGCCAGGATACTTGCACTCTGGTCTAGTGTGTGAGGAGCTAGGATACTTGCACTCTGGGCTAGGGTGTGAGTTCCGGGATACTTGCACTCTGAGATAGGGTGGGAGGGCCAGGATACTTGCACTCTGGGCTAGGGTGGGAGGGCCAGGATACTTGCACTCTGGGCTGGGGTGTGAGGGCCAGGATTCTTGCACTCTGGGCTAGGGTGTGGAGGCCAGAATATTTGCACTCTGGTCTAGGGTGTGAGGACCAGGATACTTGCACTCTTGGCTAGGGTGTGAGGGCCAGGATACTTCCACTCTGGTCTAGGGTGTAAGGGGCCAGGATACTTGCACTCTGGGCTAGGGTGTGAGGGCCAGGATACTTGCACTCTGGGTTTGGGTGTGAGCGGCCAGGATACTTGCACTCTGGGCTAGGGTGTGAGAGCCAGGATACTTGCACTCTGGGCTAGGGTCTGAGTGCCAAGATTCTTGCACTCTGGGCTAGGGTGTGAGGGGCCAGGATATTTGCACTTTGGGCTAGGGTGTAAGGACCAGGATACTTGCACTCCGGGCTAGTGTGTGAGGGCCAGGATACTTGCACTCTGGGCTAGGGTGTGAGGGCCAGGATACTTGCACTCTGGGATAGGGTGTAGGGCCATGGATCTTGGACTGTGGGTTAGGGTGAGAAAGGGAGGGTTTTTGCAATCTTAGCTGTTTGGTAAGGGCCACAGTTCTTGTAATTTTAGCTGGGAGGGAAGGGGTGTGGGTAAGGGGTCCTTCACGGACAGGGATCAAAGGTCTATAGTTTCTGCACTCTTAACCACCACCAATAGGTGGGTGAAGCCCACCCCTGAGACTCTTGTGCATTTTTCACTGCCGTCTGTGTCTCTGCGTCTCAGATTGCCACCTGTCAAGCAGTCAGTACCTGTCTTCCGTAGCTAGTACTCTGTATATCTTGTACTTTTGTTATCACGTTATTTCTTTCCATTAATGTCGTAAGGGCAGATGGGTAATGGGGTATCTTACATTTCCGTATGTCTTCTCATGTATATACATATAGATAGATATATAGATAGATGTAGGTAAAATTGGTAAATTAGCAAAGAACTCATTTAAAATTAAGTCCTTCTTAAAATTTTCTCTTATACGTTTAAAGATATATTTCTTTCACTTACGTTAATGTAAAAATTAATAATTTTGTACCAAAAGAACCTTAGAAAATTTACCTAACCTTATTATAACAAGCGCAATTTAACATAGCTTAATCCAGCGAAATATATTTTAAATAAGTTGACAATAGTTTAATAATAAACACAAAGAATTTTTTTTTCGTTAGGTTCAGAATGATTTTTGCGAAATTATTACATATACAAATTTTCACTTGCCTTATTCGACAAGAATAAAATCGCAAGTTTTACCTATTCGGCACGACATATATATTTATTTTTTTATTAACACACTGGCCGATTCCCAATAAGGCAGCGTGGCCCGAAAAAGAAAAACTTTCACCTTCATTCACTCCATCACTGTCCTGCCAGAAGGGTGCTTTACACTACAGTTTTTAAACCACAACATTAACACCCCTCCTTCAGAGTGCAGGCACTGTACTTCCCATCTCCAGGATTCAAGTCCAGCCTGCCGGTTTCCCTGAATCCCTTCAAAAATGTTACTTTGCTCACACTCCAACAGCACGTCAAGTATTAAAAGCCATTTGTCTCCATTCACTCCTATCAAACACGCTCACGCATACCCGCTGGAAATCTAAGCCCCTCGCACACAAAACCTCCTTTACTCCTTCCCTCCAACCTTTCCTAGGCCGACCTCTACCCCGCCTTCCTTCCGCTACAGACTGATACACTCATGAAGTTCTGTTTCCTTCCATTCTCTCTACATGTCCGAACCACCTCAACAACCCTTCCTCAGCCCTCTGGACAACTGTTTTGGCAATCCCGCACCTCCTCCTAACTTCCAAACTATGAATTCTCTGCATTATATTCACACCACACATTGTCCTCAGACATGACATCTCCACTGCCTCCAGCCTTCTCCTCGCTGCAACATTCATCACCCATGCTTCACACCCATATAAGAGCGTTGGTAAAACTATACTCTCATACATTCCCCTCTTTGCCTCCAAGGACAAAGTTCTTTGTCTACACAGACTCCTAAGTGCACTGCTCACCCTTTTCTCCTCATCAATTATATGATTCACCTCATCTTTCATAGACCCATCCGCTGACACGTCCACTCCCAAACATCTGAATACATTCACCTCCTACATACTCTCTCCCTCCAGTCTGATATCCAATCTTTCATCACCTAATCTTTTTGTTATCCTCATAGCCTTACTCTTTCCCGTATTCACTTTTAATTTTCTTCTTTTTACATACCCTTCCAAATTCATCCACCAACCTTTGCAACTTCTCTTCAGAATCTCCCAAGAGCACAGTGTCATCATCAAAAAGCAACTATGACAACTCCCACTTTATATATGATTCTTTATCTTTTAACTCCACGCCCCATCTATAAATATATTAAACAACCACGGTGACATCACACATCCTTGTCTAAGGCCTACTTTTACTGGGAAATAATCTCCCTCTTTCCTACATGCTCTGACTTGAGCCTCACTATCCTCGTAAAAACTCTTCACTGCTTTCAGTAACCTACCTCCTACACCATACACTTGCAACATCTGCCACATTGCCCTCCTATCCACCCTGTCGTACGCCTTTTCCAAATCCATAAATGCCACAAAAACCTCTTTAGCCTTATCTGAATATGTTTCACTGTAAACACTTGGTCCACACACCCCCTACCTTTCCTAGAGCATGCTCTCTGCCAATCCCTAGATACCTTACCCTCTTTCATACATTTATTAACTAATAACACCAACCACTCCAAAACTATATCCCCACCTGCTTTTAACATTTCTATCTTTATCCCATCAATCCCAGCTGCCTTACCCCCTTTCATTTTACCTACTGCCTCACGAACTTCCCCCACACTCACAAATGGCTCTTCCTCACTCCTACAAGAAGTTATTCCTCCTTGCCCTATACACGAAATCACAGCTTCCCTATCTTCATCAACATTTAACAATTTCTCATAATATTCCCTCCATCTTCCCAGTACCTCTAACTCTCCATTTAATAACTCTCCTCTCCTATTTTTAACTGACAAATCCATTTGTTCTCTAGGCTTCCTTAAATTGTTAATCTCACTCCAAAACTTTTTCTTATTTTCAACAAAATTTGTTGATAACATCTCACCCACTCTCTCATTTGCTCTCTTTTTACATTGCTTCACCACTCTCTTAATCTCTCTCTTTTTCTCCATATACTCTTCCCTCCTTGCATCACTTATACTTTGTAAAAACTTCTCATATGCTAACTTTTTCTCCCTTACTAATCTCTTTACATCATCATTCCACCAATCGCTCCTCTTCCCTCCTGCACCCACTTTCCTGTAACCACAAACTTCTGCTGAACACTCTAACACTACATTTTTAAACCTACCCCATACCTCTTCGACCCCATTGCCTATGCTCTCATTAGCCCATCTATCCTCCAATAGCTGTTTATATCTTACCCTAACTGCCTCCTCTTTTAGTTTATAAACCTTCACCTCTCTCTTCCCTGATGCTTCTGTTCTCCTTGTATCCCATCTACCTTTTACTCTCAGTGTAGCTACAACTAGAAAGTGATCTGATATATCTGTGGCCCCTCTATAAACATGTACATCCTGAAGTCTACTCAACAGACTTTTATCTACCTCTACATAATTCAATAAACTACTGTCATTTCGCCCTACATCATATATATGTATATATATGTATATATATATATATATATATATATATATATATATATATATATATATATATATATATATATATATATATATATATATATATATATATATATATATATATATATATATATATATATATATATATTATTTATCTATTTGTTTATGGTGAATGATTTCAATGATTTTTTTTAATTTTTCGTGAATAAAGTATATAAATTAATACAACAATTTCTGTAATCTCTTGGCATTTTATTTCTAACCTCTATGTCATTTCTTTGGCTATATTACATTCTTTTTCCCTTCGAATGCACCTCTCTCAAAAACTTTCTCCACACTTCATAGTTTCATAGTCTTCTCTTCCCTGCTCTAGCTTCCTGCAATTCTTTGCTTCCATTTCCCTCTCTCTCTCTCCAGTCTCTCTTTGTTGGATAGCAAGGCTTAGACCATGGTGATTCTCACGTGTGATTCGTTTAGGTGAGGGTGAATATCTTGTTAAAACTTGCCGCTTGTGCACGCGTGAAGCCCTTGGGAAGATGGACATTCTGGCAGATCGTCAATCGTACGGTTGTTCAACTTCACTAACAAAAGAGATTTATTTCACCTGCCGGTTGTGGGTTCTGAAGCTGATTTGGCATTCTTTCACTGCTTCCCAAGAACTCTGACGTCGCATCTCAGAACCTCCCTTGAAAGTAGCAGAAATTCGATGGTCACACTTCAAAAGCACTCCTGATACAGACAAGAACCCCATCATCACACATTTGAATCACTCTTTAGAACGACAAGAGCTCTACCGTCACACGCCTCAGAATCACTCCTGAGAGCTTCAAGAATTCGGCCATCACTCCTCAGAATCACTCATGGGAGCTTTAAGAACTCGACCGCCTCACCTTCTCAGGACCACTCTTGGGAACGGTGAAAAATTCCTAAAGAAAATAAGTGGCGAGGAAATAAATATACCCTCAAAAATATTAAGAATAAAAAGTTAATGGGAGTTGAGACTGCGAGTCTCTAGTGAAGATTAATGTGGTGCTTGAGTGACAGATCCTCACTCTCCCTCAAAGTCATCACACACACGAATAAAAATGCTTTCACTGCACCACCATTTCGAGTAAGGTGGAAGAGGAGAGCTGCGTAGACGTTGTATTCTAGTGATATAGCACCGACTTGGTAGTTACGACCGGCTATATTTAGTTAACTCACAGCTAACTCAAACACACTGGAGATGTTAGATGACTTTTCTGCCCGTCCATGGCCATTACCAAATTTAATATATGAATTGTTAGAGTTACGGTATTGTGACTTATATTTCATGGTTAGTTTATAGGTCTGAGATCAGTCGACTACACTCTGGAAAGTTTATATACGAAGAGAGTTACACATCACTTAGTGCATAAGCATGGCATAGGGTAATATTAGTAACAAACTCTGCATTAATACCGATTATGACACAAACTGTGAAGGGAACTCTAGGGAGCTCCAACTGTTCAGCAGCTCGTAAATAGATTCCAAGATAATATTGGCTTCGTGGGCGCAGCATCGTATAGATTATGCATCACTAATAATTGTGAAATGAGAATACCATCATATCGTGAAAATAATAAGCTGTAATAATATGTATATCTATATATATATATATATATATATATATATATATATATATATATATATATATATATATATACATATATATATATATATATTTATATATATATATATATATATATATATATATATATATATATATATATATATATATATATATATATATATATATATATATATATATATATTATTATTTATTATCACACTGGCCGATTCCCACCAAGGCAGGGTGGCCCGAAAAAGAAAAACTTTCACCATCATTCACTCCATCACTGTCTTGCCAGAAGGGTGCTTTACACTACAGTTTTTAAACTGCAACATTAACACCCCTCCTTCAGAGTGCAGGCACTGTACTTCCCATCTCCAGGACTCAAGTCCGGCCTGCCGGTTTCCCTGAATCCCTTCATAAATGTTACTTTGCTCACACTCCAACAGCACGTCAAGTATTAAAAACCATTTGTCTCCATTCACTCCTATCAAACACGCTCACGCATGCCTGCTGGAAGTTCAAGCCCCTCGCACACGAAACCTCCTTTACCCCCTCCCTCCAACCTTTCCTAGGCCGACCCCTACCCCGCCTTCCTTCCACTACAGACTGATACACTCTTGAAGTCATTCTGTTTCGCTCCATTCTCTCTACATGTCCGAACCACCTCAACAACCCTTCCTCAGCCCTGTGGACAACAGTTTTGGTAATCCCGCACCTCCTCCTAACTTCCAAACTACGAATTCTCTGCATTATATTCACACCACACATTGCCCTCAGACATGACATCTCCACTGCCTCCAGCCTTCTCCTCGCTGCAACATTCATCACCCATGCTTCACACCCATATAAGAGCGTTGGTAAAACTATACTCTCATACATTCCCCTCTTTGCCTCCTAGGACAAAGTTCTTTGTCTCCACAGACTCCTAAGTGCACCACTCACTCTTTTTCCCTCATCAATTCTATGATTCACCTCATCTTTCATAGAACCATCTGCTGACACGTCCACTCCCAAATATCTGAATACGTTCACCTCCTCCATACTCTCTCCCTTCAATCTGATATTCAATCTTTCATCACCTAATCTTTTTGTTATCCTCATAACCTTACTCTTTCCTGTATTCACCTTTAATTTTCTTCTTTTGCACACCCTACCATTTTCATCCACCAATCTCTGCAACTTCTCTTCAGAATCTCCCAAGAGCACAGTGTCATCAGCAAAGAGCAGCTGTGACAACTCCCACTTTGTGTGTGATTCTTTATCTTTTAACTCCACGCCTCTTGCCAAGACCCTCGCATTTACTTCTCTTACAACCCCATCTATAAATATATTAAACAACCACGGTGACATCACACATCCTTGTCTAAGGCCTACTTTTACTGGGAAAAAATTTCCCTCTTTCCTACATACTCTAACTTGAGCCTCACTATCCTCGTAAAAACTCTTCACTGCTTTCAGTAACCTACCTCCTACACCATACACTTGCAACATCTGCCACATTGCCCCCCTATCCACCCTGTCATACGCCTTTTCCAAATCCATAAATGCCACAAAGACCTCTTTAGCCTTATCTAAATACTGTTCACTTATATGTTTCACTGTAAACACCTGGTCCACACACCCCCTACCTTTCCTAAAGCCTCCTTGTTCATCTGCTATCCTATTTTCCGTCTTACTCTTAATTCTTTCAATTATAACTCTACCATACACTTTACCAGGTATACTCAACAGACTTATCCCCCTATAATTTTTGCACTCTCTTTTATCCCCTTTGCCTTTATACAAAGGAACTATGCATGCTCTCTGCCAATCCCTAGGTACCTTACCCTCTTCCATACATTTATTAAATAATTGCACCAACCACTCCAAAACTATATCCCCACCTGCTTTTAACATTTCTATCTTTATCCCATCAATCCCAGCTGCCTTACCCCCTTTCATTTTACCTACTGCCTCACGAACTTCCCCCACACTCACAACTGGCTCTTCCTCACGCCTACAAGATGTTATTCCTCCTTGCCCTATACACGAAATCACAGCTTCCCTATATTCATCAACATTTAACAATTCCTCAAAATATTCCCTCCATCTTCCCAATACCTCTAACTCTCCATTTAATAACTCTCCTCTCCTATTTTTAACTGACAAATCCATTTGTTCTCTAGGCTTTCTTAACTTGTTAATCTCACTCCAAAACTTTTTCTTATTTTCAACAAAATTTGTTGATAACATCTCACCCACTCTCTCATTTGCTCTCTTTTTACATTGCTTCACCACTGTCTTAACCTCTCTCTTTTTCTCCATATACTCTTTCCTCCTTGCATCACTTCTACTTTGTAAAAACTTCTCATATGCTAACTTTTTCTCCCTTACTACTCTCTTTACATCATCATTCCACCAATCGCTCCTCTTCCCTCCTGCACCCACTTTCCTGTAACCACAAACTTCTGCTGAACACTCTAACACTACATTTTTAAACCTACCCCGTACCTCTTCGACCCCATTGCCTATGCTCTCATTAGCCCATCTATCCTCCAATAGCTGTTTATATCTTACCCTAACTGCCTCCTCTTTTAGTTTATAAACCTTCACCTCTCTCTTCCCTGATGCTTCTATTTTCCTTGTATCCCATCTACCTTTTACTCTCAGTGTAGCTACAACTAGAAAGTGATCTGATATATCTGTGGCCCCTCTATAAACATGTACATCCTGAAGTCTACTCAACAGTCTTTTATCTACCAATACATAATCCAACAAACTACTGTCATTTCGCCCTACATCATATCTTGTATACTTATTTATCCTCTTTTTCTTAAAATATGTATTACCTATAACTAAACCCTTTTCTATACAAAGTTCAATCAAAGGGCTCCCATTATCATTTACACCTGGCACCCCAAACTTACCTACCACACCCTCTCTAAAAGTTTCTCCTACTTTAGCATTCAGGTCCCCTACCACAATTACTCTCTCACTTGGTTCAAAGGCTCCTATACATTCACTTAACATCTCCCAAAATCTCTCTCTCTCCTCTGCATTCCTCTCTTCTCCAGGTGCATACACGCTTATTATGACCCACTTCTCGCATCCAACCTTTACTTTAATCCACATAATTCTTGAATTTACACATTCATATTCTCTTTTCTCCTTCCATAACTGATCATTTAACATTACTGCTACCCCTTCCTTTGCTCTAACTCTCTCAGATACTCCAGATTTAATGCCATTTATTTCCCCCCACTGAAACTCTCCTACCCCCTTCAGCTTTGTTTCGCTTAGGGCCAGGACATCCAACTTGTTTTCATTCATAACATCAGCAATCATCTGTTTCTTGTCATCCGCACTACATCCACGCACATTTAAGCATCCAAGTTTTATAAAGTTTTTCTTCTTCTCTTTTTTAGTAAATGTCTACAGGAGAAGGGGTTACTAGCCCATTGCTCCCGGCATTTTAGTCGCCTCATACGACACGACGCATGGCTTACGGAGGAAAGATTCTTTTCCACTTCCCCATGGACATATATATATATATATATGTGTGTGTGTGTGTGTGTGTGTGTGTGTGTGTGTGTGTGTGTGTGTGTGTGTGTGTGTGTGTGTGTGTGTGTGTGTGTGTGTATAATGTCGTGCCCAATAGGTAAAACTGGTCCTTTCTAAAAAAATTTTCTTATATGTTTAAAGATATGTTTTTTTCAATTACGTTAATGTAAAAATTAATAATTTTGTGCCAAAAGAACCTTAGACAACTTACCTAACCTTATTTTAACAAGCGCAATTTAATTTAGCCTAATCCAACTAAATATTTTTTAGAGAAGTTTACAATAATTTAATAATAAACACAATTAAAATATTTTCTCGTTAGGTTCAGAATGATTTTTCCGAAATTATTGCATACACAAATTTTAGCTTGCCTTATTCGGCAAGAAGATCGTTGCTATTTAAGCCAAAATCACAAGTTTTACCTATTCGGCACGACATGTGTATATATATATATATATATATATATATATATATATATATATATATATATATATATATATATATATATATATATATATATATATATATATATATATATATATGTGCATGTTTAACAACTCCCAAAAAGGTGGTAATCTTTTACACCTGGAGGTTATTCCGGGGATCAACGCCCCCGCGGCCCGGTCCATGACCACATTATCTCTCAGTCTACGGCAGGATTCGAACCTGCAAACTCGGCATCAAAAAATACAGTACTTTCTCGACATCGCCAGACTCCAGGGAGTCTGCCAAATATGCAGGCACTAATCATGCTGTGGTCTGAGAGATAATGATATGTATACACACACACACACACACACACACACACACATATATATATATATATATATATATATATATATATATATATATATAATATAGATATAGATACATATATATATATATATATATATATAATGTCCTGCCGAATAGGTAAAGGTTGCGATTTTGGCTTAAATAGCAACGCTTCTCTTGCCGAATAAGGTAAACGAAAATTTTTGTATGCAATAATTTCGCCTAACGAAAAATATATATTTATTCAGATTGTTTAGCATTAAATTTTGTAAAGTTATCTAAAATATATTTATTTAGATTTGGCTAAATTAAATTACGCTTATTATAATAAAGTTAGGTAAATTTTCAAAGGTTCTTTTTGTACAAATTTATTAATTTTTACATTAATACGATCATAACAGCTTTGAGTGGAAGAAAATCATGGTATAACTTACGTTATGGCTCCAGGTGACCTTGTGAGGTGGAGGCTTGGCAATGGCAGTACACTCGAAGTAGAGATCGTCTCCTTCCTTGATGTTGGTGGCGTCGAGGTTCCTGCCCAGCGACACGCTCACTCTCGGCGCGTCTGGGACAAGCAAGACCAACTCTTAATACTCATCTTAATTTAGACGGTATAGTGTGTTATCTAGACGGTACTTTAGGCAAAATTTCCGTTGGCAAATTTAGTAAAAATTTCAAGATGCATTCTCCTCTCTCCTTCTCTCTTTCCCTTTTTACCCTCTCCCTCTTTCGCCTATCATGCTTCTGTTCATCAGACGCCTTGTATATCTTTAAGCTTTTTCCTTAGCATCGAATTTAGACCTAACTTTAAAACACACCTCTTCCATCCTGTCAATAACCGGTTCACTTGCCGAAATTAGTGTTTTAAAGCGTTCTAATATTTCTGGACATAGGCAGAGCTGGGGATGATATGTTTTTTTCTAGTTCAGTCATATATTTGTAGGTAATTTCCTAGATGTCCCGTAAAGAAGGCTCCTTCATAAGGATTTAGGCACCTATGCAACAACTAAGTTTGTTTATATGAAGAGTAGATGAGAAGATAGTAGATGTAATCAGTCTCTAAACCTGAAAGCCGATGTTCAGTATTGGTATCAAGGTGTCTTGATGCCTATGAAGTTCTCTTGATCTGAGTTGAACCTATCGTCCCATTCTTTGAATCGAGCCTTATTACCTTTAATTCCACAGGCGGTAATTGGCCACTACGGGTTAAGCGTCTTTCCATGATAATAATAATAACTGACTGGAATACCTGGAGAGTCTACTACTAATGCTTATTGTCCTAGGATATGTGCATCCTCTCCCTCCAAGGGTTTAACTGAACACCGACCTGTTTCACTAAAAGAATAAAGAGGAAAAATATCGTGACTTGAACAATACGCGGATAACCCGCACATAAAAGACAGAAGCTTATGATGACGTTTCTGTCCATCTTGGACCATTTACAAAGTCACATTAACACAAAAGATAGAGCCAGTATATATAAGCGAGCAGACAGAGACGGGTCCGAGAGAGGTAGTAGTCGTAGAGGTAAGGCTGGAAATGGAGGTGGCAGTAGTAGTAGTAGTAAAAGTAGTATGTATTTCATTAATATTCATCCCAATTTCACGAAATATTTGTGGTAAAACAATTTGCATCTATAACTCTGCTAGGGGAAAGGTAAGAAAAAAAATGTATTAATATCAACATTGAAATGATTACATTTGCCGCGGGCATGCACAACAAACAATTGCAAAAGAATATACCAAAAAATTGCTCATATATGCAATAGTATACACATACGTGCATTCATACGTGCACTCATACGTGCACTCATACGTGCACTCATACGTGCACTCATACGTGCACTCATACGTGCACTCATACGTGCACTCATACGTAGAGAAGAGTGGTACTAAAAGCTTTTTAGTTTTTAAGGGGATATAATAAGCCAAGGGGAAGGTTGAACTAAAAATTACTTTATATTCAGTATGCTAGAAGAAATAATATGTGATGGAGCATCTGGAATTTTTTATATAGATTATCTGTATACTAAACTATATAGTGTAGATGGTGTACAAACAATTTAGCGTTGCTCCAGCAGTTACTGACAAGAAAACATAAAAAGGGAAAACATAAAAACATATTCTCTTTCTCTCTCCCTCACACACACAAGAATTGATTCCGTTGCCCATTTCTCACATTCAGACCATTTGTGGCGTTGAGATGAGAAAACTTAACAAAACAAGCATACAGTGAGATCAATAAAAACAAGACGGAACTCCACGACAAAACGAAATTCTTATTAAATTAATTGATAAGGTGTTGTGGAAAAAAAAGGTGTACCAAAGGGAATAGGAACATCCTGGGGTCATGGGAGGAGACTTAGCAGCGGTGCAAGAGCTCCCAGGAGGGTGATGAGGAGGTGGGGAACGAGGCAAGAGGGAGATGCACTCGATGCTCCTGCTAAATGGTTCCTCTCTTGTGCATGCCCAAGCAAGTTTACCCTCTGACGATACACCAATTTCCCAGAGGAGAAGATAGTATCCCACGTAACCAAGTACCTGAGTGACTGTGTTGGAGATTATGCCACCAAGCACCTGAGTGACAGTGTAGGAAACTGTGTTGCCAGACACCTGAGCGACATTGTAGGCTACTGTGTTACCAGGTACTTGTGTAACAGTGTAAGAGACTGTGTTGTCAGGTACCTGAATGACTGTATAAGAGACTATGCTACCAGGAACCAGGGTAACAGAGGGTTATATTGCCAGGCATATGAGTGACAGAAGTGTTCATTATTAGTAAAAAATAAGGTTCACTCACAGGTTAGCCTATAACACAATTTGGAAGTGCATGTTTCCTGAGAAGAGACTGATCTGCATTGTCGATATTTTATGCAAATGAAGTTATTACAGATTTCTATGAAATGCTAAACCCATAATGGGTCATTCTGCACAAGGAGTGCCGAGAACTCGATCTTTCTTTCAATGATCACTAATCTGCTCTCCCAACTAGGCTTCCCTGCCACGGAAAATTCAAGAAACATAGAAAAGAAAATAATGAAAGAATTATCCAAATGGGTTGTTAGTGCGAGATGCAAACAATTATTGGAACAAAAGATAAGCAGTAAAAGTGGGGAAGAGGTTGCAAGGAGGTGTGATGTGGAATTCAGAATGCAGTGTGAGAGTGTGTAATATAAGCCTGTAGCTACAAGGGGCGGAGGATCGAGCCACACACGTTCAGACCTTTGTGAGAGAAAATCTACGATTGTGGCTACAGGTTTATAGGTGCAAGAAAGAAGAGGAATAAGTGATGGAATGATGAAGTGGCAATAGAAGTGAAGGAGAAAGTTTTCATATGAAATTATTTCGCAGAACAACTGTGATAATAATAATTACAATAATAATAATAATAATAATGATGATGATAATAATAATAATAATAATAATAATAATAATAATAATAATAATAATAATAATAATAATATTATTATTATTATTATTATTATTATTATTATTATTATTATTATTATTATTATTATTATTATTATTATTGAACAAGGAGACAGATCAAATTAATACAAAAACTAGGGATTGTTCGTAAATTTTATTGAGACTAAGAAAGTTTTAGTCGGGAGATAGAGTAACCGCAGGGAGTAAATGAACACGTTTGTTCGGAGTGAAAGTGGGAAGCTGCTGGATGTGGAGGCAGAGGAACGTGAAAGGAACATGAATGTGGTGTAACATAGCCAAAAGCAGAGCATACATGTTGTGGATACTTTCATTAGCCACAACATTTCGTTCACACAGTAAGTGTACCATTATTAACCAAAAACATTTTACTCACAAAGTGGCTTTAACAATTCAGTGTCTTGATAAAGCGCCTACATGGTCGGGCGAAACATTGCGGTTATTTAAAGTATCCACTATTTCCAAGTATTATTTACTGCAAGTATTAGAAACAGAGATAATTTTAAGAAATATTGAATGTAGATATCTAACCATAGGACTAAATTCATCGCTTTTGACAAAGATACGAGATATTTGCAAGAATATGAAAAGATCGAAAATGAAAAAAGTAGATACTGAAGATCCAGAAGAAGTAAGGATGAAAGATGAGAGAGATGCAGTAATTTAGATAAAAGTGAGAATAATTTCCGGGATGTTATTCTGAAATGGTAAAAGCAGGGAGGAGAGAGATTAAATGTTTGGCAAGGTGGTTCATTTGTGCAATGGGTGTACATAAGAAGGAAAGGCAGTATGTATGGATCCTTTGTATAAATGGAAAGTGCATACTAGAGACAGAATACTTGGGAATAAATGGAAGACAGCGGAAGACGAGGCTATCTGCTGAGAGGAACTACATAGTTCTAACTACATTAAGAACTATAGCTCATTATCTAGATGTATGAGACAAGGGCAGAAAAACAGAATGTTCTCTACCCACCCTCCACCTGAACCCTGGCCATTGCTTGCATGAAACAAGGAGAAAAAATGCCATACTGCCATCACAATAGTCATGGAGTAAGCAAACTTGCCCGTACTCCGCGGTCATTAAAATGAGTATCTAAATAGACAGATATTAAAGGTTTATGATATTTATTGTATAGTGAATGAAACCCTGGATTCTGAAGTTATGTGTAACCTACATCAAGTCATGACTGAATCAGACTCTATATTGAATGAATACACCGTGAGGTGTATGACACTTATTGTGTATATATAATGATTGTTTAAGCCTTGCTTGAGTGGTGGTGAACAGCTACCTTGCAGCTTTAATGACACTCGTAATTATCAATAAAAACTCTACAAAGAGGGAATTGGCCTAATGAAATATTGTACTGCAACATTTGTCTTTATCTTCTTACTTGTCTTCCATAAACTCATTTCATCAAAAACGACACTAAATCCGTCCACAGGAACTTCTTCAAACACAGCTGACCGCCAGACTCGCCAGACAATATTAAAACACAGTATTAAAAACACTGAGTTACCTCAGCCTCCTACCCCCAACTCACCTCCTCCCAACACAACCAATATCCTCGTCTGAAATTTATTGGCGCAGACATCCCCCGTTATTGCTCCTTTTATTATCTTTAATATTGTTAATGAAGCCAATACCTCTACGGGAATCAAGTGTGATGCAGGGGCCTCTCCTTCAAATTAAAAACACTCTTCACAGCGAGCGAAGGATTACACGATACTTCTTGTGATTTGTCGTGTTTTTACATTAGCTGTAAAGTGCAGGTGCCTGGATGCTGATGAAGGGCTCTGTGGCGCAAGGAATTGGAGCTCACCTTTCCAGTGAGTTGTGACTCCTAGTTTACCGCTTACCCATTAATAAACTATTAATAAATATACATGGGGGTTAATAAGCTATTACAGTGCAGAGCATCATCGATCCACCCTAACGACAATGTAAGAGCATGATCCACATGCTAATAATATGATAAAAGCATGATCGGTTCATGCTAATAATATTATAAGAGCATGTTCATGAAAGGTTCAAAATGAGACACTTGTGCAGCATTTGGGTTATCTTTACTGTGGAAATGTTTCTCCAGCCAGTGAATCAGTCCAATACAGAGAAGAACGGTACAAGGCGACAAGAAATTTGAGGTAATCTGTCCCTCTGGCTGGAGATGGTGTGCTCAGTCCATCAATCTTGTGAAAAGTAAAGCAAATGCGCTGAGAAGGGGTTTATATACTGCAGTCAGGTGAGGCGAAGCAGCTGAAGACGGCTTCACCGATGGAAAAATCCACTAGTGGAAGTAGGTCATACTATAGGTAGGGAAAGCATTGAAGAATTCCCTGTATCAAGATCCCAAGGTGTTGCTGTGTCTAGCTGGTAAATAAATGGTTTAGAAAGCCGATAACGCGCCTACAACTACTTCCTCTCACCTGTTTGAAGTATATAAACCTCTCCCCCGTGTATATGATATACTTTTGTCAAGACTGATAGCCTGTACACATCAACTCCAGGCTGAGGGACCGATTACCTTAAACCCCTAGTTTCTCACCGTTCTTTATTGTGGAAATGTTTGGCCTAGATATTTTTGGCTAGATATTTTTAGCACGTTATTTACATTCCCTTTATTAATTCCTGTTTTCCAATTATACACCTCAATCATATCCCCACTAATTCTATGCCTTTCTGGAGAAGGCAGATTCAGGGCCCTCAGTCTATCCTCATAGGGAAGATTTCTGATGGTATAAACCTTGGTAATAAATACCGACAAGTTGGTTTAGAAAGACACGTAAGCAAACACTATAACATATTTATTAGAAAACGTTTCGGTCCTGGGACCTTGATCACTTCTAACATACAGAGGTAGAAAGACATTATATATATAGGCGGAGAGTGAGATGTGACGCACGTGACCTGAGGAATGTCATAAGAACATAAGAATGGAGGATGAAATCTGGCCCATGCGAGGCAGGTCCCTATCAAAACAACCTCTACCTATGATGAGGACGGGTAGACGATGAAATCATGTGACTCCTGTGTCACATGATACTTAAGCAGAACCAACCCAACAACACAGGAGTCACATGATTTCATCGTCTACCCGTCCTCATCATAGGTAGAGGTTGTTTTGATAAGGACCTGCCTCGCATGGGCCAGTAGGCCTTCTACAGTGTTCCTCCATTCTTATGTTCTTATGACATTCCTCAGGTCACGTGCGTCACATCTCACTCTCTGCCTATATATATAATGTCTTTCTACCTCTGTATGTTAGAAGTGATCAAGGTCCCAGGACCGAAACGTTTTCTAATAAATATGTTATAGTGTTTGCTTACGTGTCTTTCTAAACCAAGATTTCTGATACATGGGATCAACTTTGTCACCCTCCTATGTAGATTTTCCAGTGCATTTATATCCATTCTGTAATACGGTGACCAGAATTGTGCAGCATAATCTAAATGAAGCCTAACCAAAGATATATAGAGTTGAAGAACAACCTGAGGACTCCTGTTACTTATGCTCCTTGATATGAAGCCTTGGTAAAAGCCTTGGTTTTAGATTACTGCTAACCAGGACTCCGAAACCTTTTCGCAATCAGTAATATTAAAACATTATTTAGTTTATATGTGGCATGGTTATTTTCTTGGCCAATGTTTAGAACCTTGCATTTGTCTATATTAAGCAGTATCTACCACTTTTCCCACCACTGCATCAGTCTACTCAGATCTTCCTGTAGTGCTCTAATGTCCTCATTAGAATGAAACTGGCGACATATTCTGGTGTCATCAGCATATTTATTTATGTCGCTATTTATTCCCTCATCAATGTCGTTTATATAAATTGTGAACAACAAAGGATCAAACACTGACCCCTGTGGAACACCACTCGTGACATGCCCCCACTGTGATTTCTCCCCATTTATGCAAACTCTCAGCTGCCTGTGTGTCAATCACGCCTCTACCCAGGAAAAAATTTCTCCTCCTATTGCGTGTGCTTTAATTTTCCTCAATAGCCTCTGATGTGGAACTCTATCAAGAGCCTTACTGATTTCCATATACACAATATCATATTCATTACCATGATCTACCTCTTCAAATACCTTGGTGAAAAAAGTTAGTTGATTTGTAAGGCAGGAACGCCCCTTTGTAAAACCGTGTTGAAATTCATTAATCATTTTATGCCGTTGGAGATGGCTACGAATTGCCTCGGCAATTATTGATTCCATAAATTTTCCCACTATGGAGGTAAGGCTTATTGGTCTATAGTTCGAAGCTAAGGACCTGTCTCCTGCTTTGTAAATAGGTATTACACTTGCCATTTTCCACTTGTCTGGCACCATGCCAGTTTGTAGTGATATGTTGAAAAGACTAGCCAAAGGTTTGCTAAGCTCCTCTTTACATTCCTTCAAAATGCTTGCAGACGGTTCATCAGGGCCTGGGGATTTGTTCAGTTTTAATTTCTCTATTTGTATGAGCACTATATCACTAGTTACCCTAGTCGCGCATAGTTTATTATCGTTCTGTTCTACATAATTTATTATTTTTGGAAATTCGCTAGTATTTTCCTGGGTAAAAACTGAGAGGAAATAAGAGTTAAACATTTCTCACATTTCCATATCACTGTCAGTGATTTGACATGAGTTATTTTTCAGTGGGCCAATCTTGTCCCTAATCATACTTCTAGTATATACCTGAAAGAAACCTTTTGGGTTAGTCTTCGAATCCCATGCCACTTTAGCCTCATTATCTCTTTTTGCTTAACTTATTTCCTTTATTATTTTTCTCTTTAATTGAAGATATTGATTTCTTAACTGTCCATCCCCTGTTTTGATACGCCTATATATGCCTCTCTATTGACCAATGAGATGTTTTAATCTGTTGTTTATCCATCTGGGGTCATTTTTGGTTGTTCTAATTTCCCTACTGCCCTGTCCGGGCAGCTAGAACTATGGTCTGAAGAACGTCATATTCGCAACCAACACCACCTACCTGACCCATAGCCAGGTCGTTCCAGTTAGCCCACCCAGGTAATTTCCCAGTCCCATGAAATCTGCCAAGCGGATGTCTGGGACAAAGACTTGATTGCAGTTATTTGGGTAATTCCATGATATTTTGAAACTAAGTGATTTGTGATCGCTTTCCCCAAAGCTCATCATTAATCTCAAGATTATTAATTATAGATTCCTGGTTGGCAACAACTAAGTCAAGCAGATTGTTTCCTCGAGTTGGTTCTATCACAAACTGTCTTAAAAAGCAATCCTGAATCTTATCAAGAAAGTCACTAGACTCAAGATTTTCTGTCATGTTGCTCCAATCGAACAGGTTACGACACTGTTCGGCTCAAGCTAAAGGTAGTATGAGAGCATTGGGACGAGGGAACCTTCATATATGATGGATGTGGAACAATTTGGATGAGTAAGTTGCAGAAATCGATTGCATAAAAGTTTTAAAATTAGGCATGAATACTTGAGAGAAGTTGATAAGCGGGCCTAGGACATGAAACTCGACCCCTGCTGACGTAAATCGGTTAGCAAAACAAGGAACGTGCATACAAGCACACGCCAACACTCATCCCCAAGTATGAGCAACCTCATAAACGATAACATATTTAATTTCGCTGTCTGTATAGACGAATAAATTTAATGATTGTCTCAATGAGCAGGAAAACACCCTAAAGTAATTTCCTTATGTATTATTCTTTTCTTCGACTGAATGATGCTGAGGCCAGTCAAGTGCTACATCTATAACCACAGCGAAGCTATTCATCAATGACCCCAGGCAAGCTATTCATCTATGACCCCAGACAAGCAATACACCTATGAACCCAGCAATGCGATACATCTATGCTCACCATTAACTTCCTAAGATTTATTAACATCTCACTGATTCTTTTGAGGAGCCATAATTAATGGTAATACCTGTTATATATATATAATTTGTAGAAATAACTTAAAAAATTGTCAAGTTTTAGTGATCATTTAATCCATTAGCAATAGTTTAATTTTGTAAATACAGAAAATATTTTAGAAAATGTTTAAAACACGCACACATACACGCACACATACACGCACACATACACGCGCACACACACATTTACAAACACACACACACGCACACACACACACACACACACACACACACACACACACACACACACACACACACACACACACATTTACATACACGCAAGTAGGCTCAGGTGTAGAGTAGGTCAGTTGACCACCTGCGAAAGATTGCCAGAAGCGCAACCGCAGCTTCCGCCTTATCGCCGAGTTTCGTCTTTCGAGGAAGTCTTCATTAAGTATTCAATAAGTGAAAACGACGGAGCCTAGGAGGTGACCGCAGAGGTTAACATTTTAAATTATGGAGGCAGTCGTACACAGGCTGGAACAGCCTAGAGATCTGGGAAGTCGTGGCAACCAAAATTATCAGACGCATCAACTTTAACTCTCATTTGTGTTGCATGATGGGCCTAAATTTCTAGGCTATTTTTCTTTGATCGGCAATGTAAGTCGAAATATGAAGCACCGCAGTAGGCCTATTGACCCATGCTACACTTGGATATCTTCAGGTGTACCGTAGCTCGGTTGGTAGCGCACTCAGTTCACACACTGAGTGTCCGTGGTTCGATCCCCGATACGGGTGGAAACATTAAGTGTTTCCTTAAGACACCTGCTGTCCCCGTTCATCTTGCAGTAAGTAGGTACCTTGGTGTTAGGCGACTGGGTGTGGGTCGCATCCTGGAGACAAAATTAATCTAAGTCGGCCGAAATGCTCAGCATAACCAGCGGCTTTCTATATAGTATGACACCTAGGTGTGTGTAAGTTGTATCATGTACTTGTAGAAATAAAGATTATTATTATTATTATTATTATTATTATTATTATTATTATTATTATTATTATTATTATTATTTATTGACGAAACGTTTCACTTGCTACACAGGCTTCACCAGTTGACCATAGAAGTGATTTCAGTCCTGGAGACAGTGAAAATGGAGCTCTGATAAGTCCCTCAGCTTTATGGAAGATGGTCAGTCTCTTAATCAGAGACTGTCGGACTAAAGAGACAAACCATCTTTCATCACTACAGAGGGACGTATCACTTCAAAGTGCCTCTCCATTTCTACTTTTTCAAGGATTGCAGTCGCCTCTGTATTCAACTGATGAAGTCTGCTTAGCAGGCGAAACATGTCTTCAATAGAAATGTCTAAGTGTTGCACATGTCTTACTCAACAACACCTGGGTATGTTTTCTGAGAAACGTTTCGCCTACCCACAGGCTTTTTAACTTTAGAAGAAGGGTATGAGGATGGTGACTTTTATATTGGAGCCACTAGAAGTAATAATGAAGTGCATTAGCTGAAGATATCGTCACATGCGGGTGTGGCCTATTAATGGATGTAGGTGAGGCCCATAATGTGGGCCACAAAATTAGCAATGGAGTGGTAAAGCACATAGAGAAATGCAGCAGTTGAAGACGGCGCCACATGTGAGCAGGGCCAACTACCTAAAGTAGGTTAGGCCCTTAGGGAGGGACAGAGATTATCAGTAGCATTCAAAAAGAGATTCTGTGTGCCAAGATTCCACGGTGGTGGTGTATGGGACAAGTATCATACCACTAAACTAACGATACGTGCCTGATACAATAACATCATGGAATCTTTGATACAATTGCTTTTTGAGAGAGAATATTGTACTTAGTCATGTTTTCTTCCTTCCAGATGAGTGAAGTGAGATGTTACCCAGAGCAATACTGTCCAGGACAGTATTATTTAGGGCAATACTACCAAGGGTAATCCTTCCGAGTTAAATACAGGCCATGGCAATGCTCCCCAGGACAATACTGCCCAGGGAAATACTGCTCAAAACAATACTGACCAGGACAATTTTACCAGAATCAACATTGAAGCGGGGAAGAAATAATCTCAACTCGAATTTCTGTCTTGAACTAAATCATTATGCTTTCACGCCAAACTTGTCTGTGTTATGTAAATGGTTCAGAAAGCCGACAAGGTGATGAATGAGATACATGAGCAAAACCAGGGAATGTTTGTTGTAGAAACGTTTCGCCAGCCAATGGCTTCCTCAGTCCAATACAGTGATGAATATTGGAAGATAGATGGATTGGACACACCGACTTAAGGCTGAGCGACTGATTACCTCAAAATCCTTCCCATCCTCTGCCGTTCATCTCTGTTTTGGACCGAGGAAACCACTGACTAGCGAAACACTTCCAAAACAAAAATACCCAAATGTTGTGCGAATGTCTCATTCATCAAACTTCTCATTAATCACTGACCTTCTGAAAACGGCAATTGGACCACGTTACAAATAACGTTAACGAAACGAAGGCTAAGAAACGTCTTTTTCCAAGGCTTTCCATTACAAGGATTCTATATCTCCCTCGGAATATCAGGAAAAAAGAAATGTGCTGGAAAACTGTGGGGTTACAACAGTCTAGGATTTGTGCGCCCGTTCCCCTCCTAACCTGAAATACTATATGAAAAACTATGAGAAAAATGGGATTCAGCAGCACCCTCTCCCTGGAGGGTAGGAAATTATTGTCTATATAGTTGAGCGGTGTTGCACCCATGTAAGTGATATTTTATATGCACACGTGAGTGGTATTGTGCACACCCGTGAGGGATATTGTACATACCTGAGAGTTATTGTACACACACTTGAGTGAGGTTGTGCATACACGCACATGAGCGAACCGATCACGCACTCACATGTTAGTGGTATGCATGTACGCACACGCATTAGTGGGATTGGCATGAATATAGGTGGCATTATGTACATACATTGTAGTGATCTTACTCACACACAAACACACACACACACACACACACACACACACACAAACACTGGAGTATGCAGCACTTGTTTGGAATCCACACCTAGCCAAGCACTTCAAGAAATTAGAGAAAGTGCAAAGGTTTGCAACAAGACTAGTCCCAGAGCTACGGGGATTGTCCTACGAAGAAAGGTTGAGGGAAATCGGCCTGACGACACTGGAGGCCAGGAGAGTCAGGGAAGACATGATAACGACATATAAAATACTGCGCGGAATAGACAAGGTGGACAAAGACGGGATGTTCCAGTGATGGGACACAGAAACAAGAGGTCACAATTGAAAGTTGAAGACTCAGATGAATCAAAGGGATTTTAGGAAGTATTTCTTCAGTCACAGAGTTGTCAGGCCGTGGAATAGCCTAGAAAATGACGTAGTGGAGGCGGGAACCATACATAGTTTTAAGGCGAGGTATGATAAAGCTCATGGGGCAAGGAGAGAGAGGAGCTAGTATCAATCAGCGAAGAGGCGGGGCCAGGAGCTATGACTCGACCCCTGCAACCACAAATAGGTGAGTACAAATAGGTGAGTACACACACACACACACACACACACACACACACACACACACACACACACACACACACACACACGCTGTGTACGTCAGGCCCATATTGGAGTATACAGCAACAGTTTGGAACCCACACCTTATCAAGCACTTCAAGAAATTAGAGAAATTGCAAAGGTTTGCAACAAGACTTGTCCCAGAGCTAAGGGGAATGTCCTATGAAGAAAGGTTAAGGGAAATTGGCCTCACCACACTGGAGGACAGAAGGGTTAGGGGAGACAACATAGTGACATATAAAATGCTACGAGAAATTGACATGGTGGACAGAGACAAGATATTCCAGAGATGAGACAGAAACATGGAATCACAATTGGAAGCTGAAGACTCAGATGAGTCAAAGGGATATTAGGAAGTATTTCTTCAGTTACAGAGTTGTCAAGAAGTCGAATAGTCTGGAAAGTGACGTAGTGGAGCCAGAAACCATACATAGTTTTAAGACGAGGTTTGATAAAACTCATGGAGCAGGGGGAGAGAGAGAACCTAGAAGCGATCAGGGAAGAAGTGGTACCAGGAGCTATGACTCGACCCCTGCAACCACAAATAAGTTAGTACACACACACACACACACACACTCTATGCTCATACCTCATGGTAATGTATACTTAGCTGGATTTATCGTACACACAACTGAGTAATATTGTACACACACCTAAATAGTAGTGTACCCATACCTCAATAGTGTACACACACCTCAGTAGTGTACACACACCTCAATAGTAGTGTACACACACCTCAATAGTAGTATACACACACTTCAATAATAGTGTTCAGGTATCTGACTTGTATTGTACTGTGACCAGTAATCTGACTCCTGATAATCCTGATAATTTGACTCCAGATAATTTCATTTTTGGTAATTTAACTGATGGCAATTTGACACCCGGTAATCTGTCTACCGGTAATTTGACACCCGGTAGTTTGACTCCGGTTACTTGACTCCCGGTAATTTGACTCCTATTAACTTGACTCCTAGTAGTTTGACTCACGGTAATTTGACTCCCGTTAACTTGACTCTCAGTAATTTGACTCCCGTTAATTTGACTACCATTAATTTGACTCCCGTTAACTTGACTCCTGATAACTTGACTCCCGTTAACGTGACTCCCGTTAACTTGACTCCCAGTAATTTGAGTCCCGTTAACTTAACTCCCGTTAACTTGACTCCCGTTAACCTGACTCCAGGTAATTTGACTCTGCCAATTTAACTCCATTCATTTTCGTTCCCAACAATTTCACAAAACATATTAAAAAAACCAACGTAAAATATCTCTATATATAATTTATTACAAGTCATAATACCGCACCTGAAACAATTTCCAGGTTACCCGCAATCGGGAGAGGATATTACGACGACTTTTCGGCTAAGTCATGAACCATTAATAGGACGCAAGGGAATCAGACAATGATTCAGTATGGATCGAAATGTTGGCAGCTTCCATTTCAATACGCACACGCGAAAAAAAACACAGAGACGCACTTAGATACACACAGAGATACACAGACACACACACAGACATACACACAGACACGCACACAGACACATACACAGACACACACACAGACACACACATACACACACAGACACACACACAGACATACAGACACATACACACACACACACACACACACACACACACACACACACACACACACACACACACACACACACACACACACACACACACACACACACACACACACACATCAAGGAGCCACGCCCATCACAAACGAAGGAACGGGGCTGTATGCGCTAATTAAGCACCTAGTATGTTTTCCCAGCAGATAACACGCACATTACAGGAGACTCTAACAAGAGAGCCAACACAAACTTCCACAAGCTAATGACCTGTGGAATAACGGGAACTTTAAGCGGTAGTACAGCAGGAATACGCAAGGCCAAACGAAGGCGAGATACGACCAACGCTTGCGAGCGATAATGGAAATACGGCTTTTGCTGTTTTTATTGCTTCGAATTCACGCGTATGTACACACGTTCCTTTGCATAAATCCAAGCAGGCAGGCACCCATGCATGCACTCCTCTACACCTGCTTCTGCTCCTTAGATTCCCATGCACACAAGTATGCCCTTTCCCACAAATCTCTCTCTCTCTCTCTCTCTCTCTCTCTCTCTCTCTCTCTCTCTCTCTCTCTCTCTCTCTCTCTCTCTCTCTCTCTCTCTCTCTCTCTCTCTCTCTCTCTCTCTCATTTTAATTAATTGGACAGTGGTTTTACGGAGGTTGGCTATGCGGTCGCAATATACACAACGAGAAGCAATTATTACTACAGAAAAAGCGTCCTTCCTCCAAAATTTCCACCAGTCAACTATAGTGATAATATAGCATTTATTGTGGTGGAGACGAAAAAAAACTAGAAAAGCTAGATACAGCGATTGATAAACAAGGGTTGAGGCTCGACCGTTCGTCATTGTAGGAGCTGCCAGAAATTACCGGCCCTTCAACACGCAAGTTATACTTTTGTATCAATCAAATCACATATTACTCGGGTATATAATTTCAAGTAGATCCTTCATGTGTTAGCCCAAATCACCGACTAGTATGTTTTAAATAAGTGATCCACTGATCAGATCAGATCGACTGGTCCGAGCCCTTGATGGTCCAAATCCTTGACTGGTTTCAAACGGATTCGTTGGACAATAAAGCAGACTGTAAACGGATGGGGTTGTAGGCGCCCTTATCAAACACAAACAATAAATATAAATCAGGAACGTACACGGTAAGCTGTCCAATATACAAGTACAGTTAGAAATAGAAATACAAATAGCTAGAGCTTCATTTAAGGAGGTTATTAATAGAGTATTCAAGAGGTTGCTAGTAGAATTACAGTAAATCAACCATTCAAATCATTATGAAGCTCTGTATAGTCTGCAGTCAATCAAACAAACGGGCTTCCACATGGATAAATTGTAATTTTTGTGGAAATTGGTGTCACGCCCCTTGTGCAGATATCCAAGAACTAGCTACAAGCAGTATTAAAACAGGGAAGTGTTTTTGGGTATGCCCAAATGAGGAAAATCTGTGGACTAAAATCACAAGGGTATTAAAAGAGGATAACATCAAAACTGCTTTCATAGACAACCTGGAAGCTTTCTACAACAGATGGGAACATAAAAAGTCTGGGCTGAATGGTACTGCCCTTGATACTGGCCATGTAGTCAGAAACTGTAAGGCTGGAGGTGATGTCCTGGTAGTCAGTAAATGTGGGGCTGATAGTGCTGTCCTGGGAGATAGTAATGGTGAAGCTGGAGGTGCTGTCCTGGGAGACAGTAATGGTGAAGCTGGAGGTGCTGTCCTGGGAGACGGTAATTCTGATGCTGGAGGTGCTGTCCTGGGAGACAGCAATGGTGAAGCTGGAGATTTTGTCCAGGTAGTCGGGAATTATACGCAGGAAGGAATACATATAAATGACCTCATAGGAGACAGGAGCCGTAGTGGGGAAACAAGTGTAGTCAAAGATAAGATAAAACCAATATTGCAAACTAGAAATACCACAGGAAATAGCAAACAAGAGGACTCCACTAGCAATAGTGAGGATATATTACCAAAAACAACTGGTGGGAGCTCCATTGATGGTGCTAGGGAGGATAGGAATAAGACAGGGAAACATGCACCAACAGGAGATACAGTCACAGAAACCCAAGGCAAACGGAAACCAAGCCTGTGCACATGCTATGCACTTGGTATCTGCAGACATGGGAAATCTGGAAAAACAGACGGGACGTGCAACTATGACCTCCCTAGAAAATGCCATGCCCATATGACAACAGGAAAATGCAAACTCCCTTCCTGTAAGCTTTTTCACCCTGAAATGTGTACCTCTTCAGTACAGAAAAGACTGCGCTATAACTTAAATTGCCAGGCACACCATCTAAAGGGGACAAAAAGATACAAAACATCCAGGCCATGGGAAAACCTGGGTAGCCACAGCCACTCAAGAGGGAGAGGTTTTTTAGTGCCAGGAAGGAAAAAAAACTGGCAGGAAATGGCAGAAATCGTACACCAAATCCAGTCATTCCTGGAGTGGAACCACAGTCGATGGCCTCCACTCCAAACCAACAGATACTGATACTAATGCCGGAAAAAAAATCCCCCCCCCAGTACCAACAATACCACCAGTCCGATAACATTCTTCTTTGCAAATATACAGGGTCTAAAGCCAGCAACAAACAACAAAATACCTTTCATCCGTGGACTGCTTGCAGAGGCAAAGGCAATGTTCGCGGCTTTCACTGAGACCCACATAAAGGATCACTTGGACAACGAAATATCGATCCCAGGTTACAACCTATACAGATGTGACAGAGTGAACAGGCAAAAGAGGGGGGGTTGGCCTGTACATTGCAGAGTCACTTGTTTGCACAGAACTGCTAAATGCCTCAAATGATGTAGTGGAAGCTTTAGCAGTAAAGGTCGAGAACCAAAACCTAGTCATTGTGGTAGTCTACAAGCCTCCGGATGCAACATCCCAGCAATTCCAGACGGAGATAAAACACCTCAATTACTGGGAGCGCTTGAGGTTCCTAAAACTGTATTCCCTGGAACGCAGGCGGGAGAGATACATGATTATATACACCTGGAAAATCCTAGAGGGACTAGTACCGAACTTGCACACGAAAATCACTCACTACGAAAGCAAAAGACTTGGCAGACGATGCAGCATCCCCCCAATGAAAAGCAGGGGTGTCACTAGCGCGTTAAGAGACCATACAATAAGTGTCAGGGGCCCGAGACTGTTCAACTGCCTCCCAGCATACATAAGGGGGATTACCAACAGACCCCTGGCAGTCTTCAAGCTGGCACTGGACAAGCACCTAAAGCCGGTTCCTGACCAGCCGGGCTGTGGCTCGTACGTTGGTTTGCGTGCAGCCAGCAGCAACAGCCTGGTTGATCAGGTTCTGATCCACCAGGAGGCCTGGTCACAGACCGGACCGCGGGGGCGTTGACCCCCGGAACTCTCTCCAGGTAAACTCCAGGTATGCGTTCCTTTTTTTACTTATAGGCTAAGAGCTATTACCTACCACAGCTCACTTGAAAGACTATTTAATGTTATGAAACTTGCAAATAGGGAACAGAATGAGGTTGGAGTCATCTGTGGGCCAGCAACTGCAGTTAGTAAACTGGCTGTATTTCATCGATGTCATTATGCTTTGTGAACAGGTTCTAGACTTGGATTATTCTAGGAATGAATGACTTAAAATGAAGTGATGTTCTTGAATATGGTACAACCAGAGTGTAGTTGTTCTCTGCCGGTCTTGTTGTGTAGATGTGGTGTGTTACCTAAACATAACAGTAAGGCCACACACATCCTTCCGGTGTTAAAGGCTTTTCTGTAATGACTGAGTTCTCCAAGCCCGGTCCAGACAAGAGATGAGTCTTCTTGTTCTGTTCTCTATTCTGTCAAGAAGTAGTAGGTGAGTGGGGTCCAGGCAGTCCAAGAAAATGGAGCATACTCAATATGTAAACGCACTTGTGCTTAGTATAGTCTTGCAGCCTTTACTGTTGAGAAGATGCGAGATACGTTTTAGTGCTGTAAGCTTCATGGTCCCATTGTTTTTGAAATTTACAACGCGGAATCAAATTTCTCCCCGAATATATCAACTTCATCCTCCCATTCATTCTTACCACTGCTCCAGCATTACCATCATGGTGCGTAGAGACCACCATCATTTTTTTCCCCTGAAATATATATAATTTGCCTTCATTTTCCCCCAGGCTGATAATGCTGAAAGATGGTGGTTGATGTAATTGAGAGCAGGTGCCATTTCCTTCTTTGGGTAAGTAAATATCAGGGTACAGTCGCATGTGATTCTGTTATGAGTTAAAAAAGGTCAGTGAAGCAGATATTCCGTAACAGTGGCAAAAGTGCGCTTTCCTACGGAACTCTAGCAACAATAGAGAGAATTAACTCTTATAGATGTACCTTGAAAGTAACACTGGTCAATAACCAAAATGCTTCCGAGACCAGAGTATCAATTTCCAACTAATTTTACGTCACTGATAATGAATATCATGGCTAAAATTGTTTGTTAGCTCTACTTTTCAATATACACCTACGTGTCACAACAGGCTCCTACAGGCTTGCGGCAGTATGTTTATCACCACACTCACAGTCTCGCTGACCTTCATTATTGTTCCAGTAGTCATAGAAGGTGGTTGTGTTGTGCGAGTTTATATTCTGAAGTGAAAAGTCGGTGATTTTCTTAGCCAAACACTTTTTAAACTTATAATAAATATTCACTGAGCAAGCTATTGATATAAATGTGAGGCATATTATATTAATTTTATTTTCCTGCTGAATGATATAAATACTTCCGCTTAGCTATTATGCTCTGTATTATAATGATAAATGAATGAATAAATTTTATGTTTATCTTCTAACTATATGTTGTTTCCTTTCAGATGGCTCGTAGTTGTGGGAATAGTGCAGACAACTTCAGCTACATTTGTGGTGAGGTGACCTTTGCATCACAGAAGCGCCATATAACTGCTATGGTTAGAAAGGCATATTACCTATATTTTGGATGTAAGATTGGCAACCAGGATAAGAACTGGGCTCCTCACATATGCTGCAAGAATTGTGCTACTAACCTTCGCCAATGGTTGAACAGGAAGAGGAAAGGAATGCCTTTTGCTGTGCCAATGACATGGTAAGAGCCAACAGACCATACCAACAATTGTTATTTATGCATGGTACCTCCAGTACAAAAGGGGTTGCCAAAAACAAAAGGAGTACAATGAATATCCAAACATTCCATCAGCTATTCGCCCAGTTTCACATGGAGAAGGTCTACCTGTTCCTGATGCACCAACTTCGGTATCCTTCGAGTTGGATGAAGAAAGTGGTGAGGAGGAAGAAGAGAAGGATGACAGTGCTGGATTACACTCCTCTAGGCCACATCTCATAACAAAAGGGGAACTCCATGACCTTGTCAGGGATCTGCAACTACACAAAAATAAGGCAGAGCTGCTAGGCTCTCTTCTTCAACAGTGGAATCCCCTAGCAGCTGATTTGAAGATTGCAAACTATTGCTGGACATTGGCCACTATAAGCATCAAGCAAAAAGGCAGAGAGTAGATACGGATTAGTTTAAAGGATACTGACACATATTGTACGTTATAATAAAATAATCAAATATTACATGTTTCATATCTTTAAGCCTATAGTCGATAAGCATTTTTCAAGGTGATATTTGAATTCAGGACAAGAAAATACATAAGAATTAACTAATCTCATTTAAGAAGCATACAACTTTTCAAAAATTGTTGACCAGTGATATATAATCACTGTGGGATGATAGTGCATTCAGTGACTACTAGTGCTTGCAGTTTTGTCACGAGTCCCTGATGCCATACTCTATGAATGCAGAATCATCTGTGCTAATACACAGATGATTCTGCATTCATCCAGTGACTGGTGCCACATAGGGGAGACTAACAGCAGAGTCATCTTTTCTGAAGGCATACTGACTGCCACAAAGAAACATGTGGTAGTGGAAAAACGCTGTCATCTGCTGTGAGATTATTAAGACTGTTAAGAATCTTGACAGGAGTGACACTGGTCTGTTGTTGCTGATTTCTGCTCTTTTCTTCTTTTTGTGAACAGGGATTACATTTGTCTCTTTCCACAGAGGAGGCAGTTTACACAGTTCTAGGCAGTGTTGATAGATACGAGTAAGACGTGACGGAAGCTGGTCTGCACATCTACTCAGCAATCTTGGGCTCAACTTTTTTGGGCTCACAGCCTTTTTTTGGTTCAGGGATTTAAGAAGATACTCTTCATCCTACATTATTGTAACCTCTGACAGCTTTGACACAGCTCCCGGGAAAGGAGGTTCCCTAGCTGAATCAGGAACTTGAATATTGGCAGCAAATAGTTCTGCGAGGAGGTCAGCTGTCTCCTGACTACTAGTAAAGGTAGTCCCATCCTGCCGATTTAGAGGTGGAATAATGTTATCAGGTGAATAACCTTACCAGTCCTTGACCAAGGACCACCAGGTTTTGAAGCCCACTCTACTCGATGCCTTTTTTTTTTTTTGTGGCAGTCTCTCATCTAGAGATGATCCACTTTTGAAGTTCTTCATTCACAGTCTTTCACACACACACACTCGTTGCTGAAGTGGCTTAAGAAAATACCATACACTGTCTTAAGAAAGGGTATTAGAGAGATGAAGTGGCCAGGAATCGATAATGCCTATCGACAGCATTTAAGGCACTATTAGCTTCGGTTAGACTCTCGCACACGCAAATTATTTAATACAGTGTAGCGAGTGCAAATGAGTGAGGATATATACTGGCGAGTAAGTGCACCGACCTCCACCCACTTACACTCGTACGCCGTCCACACACGTGCATTAACCCACCCCTCGGTCCATCTCTGTCGTGCAGGCTGAAAGGAGGCAATCATTGTAATTTATTTACACTTAGATCCCGTGTGATAAAGGAGTTAATTACCGACACTACACTCCCTCCCGACGCGTAACTACGAAAGGAGTAGGGAAGGAGGAGGACTCTGCCCTTTTTCTGCAGGATAAAAGACAAAACCTCTGAAATATATAAAAAAAAAGAAGCAGCGGCAAGTCACGAAGACTGGAAAACATGGCAGGGTCTCTGGAATACCAGCATAGTGATCTGAGTGTCAATACCAGCAGGAAGGGCTGAGCCTGTGGAATACCAGCAGAGAGAGAGAACAGTCCTTGGAATACCAGTAAAAAGAGGGCTGAAATCTTGGAATATCAATCTTTAGAATGCCAAAAGAGGGGACTGACTCTTTGAGATGGATAAGTCTGGAATACTAGCAGAGAGGGATGAATACTTGGAACACTATGAGAGAAGGCACAATCCCTTGAACACAAGGAGAGACATTTGAGCTTCTGTTCGACCAATATCACTGGAAGAATTAGAATTTTGCATGACTGTGAAGCATGGGCGTAGATAATTCATTAATATATGACAACACACGTTTTAGGATTTAATGGACGTGAACGTGGGGTCGCTGTCATTAGTTTATACGTTATATCGGTTAGAAAAACTCTCCTGTTACTCACGCGAGGTCCTATTAACAGACACGAAGACGAGCTCTTTAATCTCATAATGACGTCTTTCTCTCCAGGGCCGAAAACTAAAGTGTAATATTATAAGCTCCTGAGTTTTTCTCGTGTAAATTATCCTCACGTGATCCTTTTACGCTATCAGTGACTTGGCTGTAATGGGAACCGCATATCGCACATTGTATCATCTTAATTTGGTGCTGGATTCTTTGATTATATGTTTATTATCGTGTTTGATGCATCTGATTCCTGGATCTCATTCGCTCAAGAAATTACCCATTTTATTACTCAAAACAAAATCTTCTGTGATATTTTAAGTTTACTATACTTCAGATTCTCTCCTACAAACATTGATGTCAATGTCCTTCACTGAAAACTGAAAACTTTCAGTATTATACAGTAGCAGTGTGATATGGTTTCATCTTGAAAATAATATTAATGTATTCTGATGTCTAGGATAGCTTGGTGTTATAAAGCTGGCCACTACAAAACAAAGGAATATGATAACATACACTGATAACTGAAAATGAACGATAGTGACGGTAAATGCAACGTTATCTAAAATTGCATATGCCAGTGCACGGCATTGTTCGATAATGTACGATAATTGGCAATAACGTTGCGATAATGTGCAATATTCCTTGATAATTTGCATTATATCACTCAACAGCGGACACATTAAACCTTCATAATTGTGCGGCAGTTAATTAGCCAGGTGCATACATAATTAAACCCGAAATGTGACCTATTCGTCACGCTCGGAATACCAGCGTGTGAACCATTAGGCTAAGTGAGCGAGCTTTTGTTGACTTCCCTAGAGACTTGTCCCAGTTAGTACCTTTTTTTTTTTTTTTTTTTTTTTTTTTTTTTGCAACCGGCGCTACCGCTTGATCTTGCTGACGCCTGCTGTTGGGAAAATGATCTGGGACTTCACCCAGGCGATAACCTTTGTTGACCCGGCTTGTGAAGAGACCTCTGACCTTTCACAGGTGTAATTACTCAAGAGCTATTTCTGTGTGGTGGCAATATTTAATATGCATATTGACGGCAGCAGGAATAATCCACATGAGGGTATTTGCAAGGCAGTGTGGGAGAGGACAGACAGGCAGGCAAAGATAGAAACACGTACACACACACACACACACACACACACACACACACACACACACACACACACACACACACACACACACACACACACACACACACACACACATGTGCACGCACGCACTCATACACATAAGCATGTAACCTCGCAATAGTGGATACACTTGTTAAGCTGGCCAGAAGGGCCCTCATAAACAGGAAGACTTTGACCACAAGGAGATTGATGGGAGAAACTAGAGCTACACGGAGAACCAGAAACGGCGGAGGGCTAAGATGCTGGAGATGGTGATGGAGAAGAGGATGAACCAGCAACGTTGGATCTTTTATTCACTCTGAGTGGTTCCGACACTGAGGATATTACATATGAAATGCCTCTCGGCACTAGTAATCATACGAACCTGAGCTTCGAATACCTTGTGAATTAACAGTGGAGAGTGGGTAACCCTCCAGAGAGGGTTACCTCAAGAGAAGGGACTACAAAGGCAGGAAGCAATTTCTAAATGAGGGGCAGTAGGAAATGGAGCTAGAGGGAAAGACAGGGACAGAGATAATGGAATATGTGGCCAGAAAGTGAAGGGAGGCACAGAAGTTCGTAAACAATAGGAAAACCAAGGTGAGGAACTCTCAAGGAATGAAAAGGAAATCTGTGAAGAGCTCAGCATGAAATTTAGGTAATCTCAGAGGAGGCAGAAAGGGCAGAAGCAAACAAGCCAGAGAGTGCACCAGTAAGCGTCGTAGGCAATACACACGCACCCGTGCAGGAGGTGAACTAGCTGCTTTGTGATTTAGATGCGCCGAAGGCGGTGAGACCAAAGAGTATCTCTCAGTGGGTTCTCAGAAAGGAAGCAAAGGCACTGTGCGTTCAACCAGGAACGGTCTACAGTAAGTCTATCGAAACAAATTAACTGCTAGAGGTGTGAAGGACAGCATATGTGGACCCAGTGTTAGCATGTAAAACTATGGAGAAAATTATCAGGAAGAAAATGGCGGAGCACCTGATTTTCATACATGACATCCAGCACGGCTTCAGGGATCGAATATTATGTACCACAAACTTACTAGAGTCCTGCGGCTAAGTAACAGAAGTAAGGCAGGAAAGAGAGAGAGAGAGGCAGAGGTTTGATTGCATTTTCTTAGACTGTAAAGAGGCTTTTTACACAATACCGTACAAGAGACTGGTACAAACGCTAGAGTAACATGCAGGAATCACAGCAAAGCACTATAATGGATCAAGACATACTTGCCAGGAAGAAAATAGCGAGTGATGGTCCGTGACGAGGTGTCGGAATGGATGAGTGTTACGAGTGGGGTTCCACATGGATCAGTCCTAAGGCCGGTGCTGTTTTTTGTATACGTGAATGACATGACAGAAGGAATAGAGTCAGAGAAATCCCTCTTCACAGACGACGTGAAACTAATGATAATACAAGAGGACGATAACTAAAACAGGTTACAAATGGATCTAGACAGGCTGCAGGCCTGGTCTGACAAATGGCTCCTGGAGTTTAACCCCATCAGATGCAAAGTTATGAAGCTTGGGGATGGGCAAAGAAAACCGTAGACGGAGTACAGGCTCGGGGGCAAACGCTAGAAGCCTCGCTCAAGAAGGACCATTGGATGAGTATCATACCGAGCATATCCCCTAAGGCGCACATCAACCAAATACTGCTACAGTAAAATGCGTGTCGGCCAAATCTAAAAATAGCTTTTGGACACCTAAGCAAGGCGTCATTCACGGCACTGTACACCGAGTACGTCAGGCCCAGATTAGAATATGATGCACCAATTTGGAACCTACACCTAGGTAAGCATATCAAGAAATTTGAGAATGTACAGCGGTTTGCAACTAGACTATTCCAGGAGCTAAAGGGTATGTCCTATGAGAAGAAGTAAGGGAACTCAACTTGATAACACTGAACCAGGAGAATTAGGGGGGGATACATGATCACGACGTACAAAATATGTTTCAGAGATTGGAAAAATAAACAAGAGGGCACAGAAGATGAAAACTCAGGTGAGTCATAGGAAAGTTAGGAAGTATTTCATAAGTCCTAGAGTTGCCAGGAAGACGAACAATCTGGAGAGTAAAGTGGTAGAGGCGGAATCTATACATAGCTTTTAAAAATCCGATAAGGTTCTCGAAGCCAGGAGAGAGTGGACCTAGTTGCGAGCAAATTCGGAGTCAGGAACTGAGACTCGATCCCTGCAACCAC
>NC_091292.1:21974178-21979178 GCF_038502225.1 Cherax quadricarinatus | reverse complement strand
CCCCAAAATGCTGATGGATGTGTCTATAAGATTCCTTGTAAAATTTGCGATAAAGTTTATTACGGCCAAACTGGTAAAAATCTCGAACTAAGATTAAAACAACATAAATATAGCATTAGAACTGGACAAGATTCCAATGCTCTATTCATTCATGTAAGAGATTTTAACCATCCAATTGATTTTCAAAAAGTTGAGAAAGTAGTATCAAGCAAGTCCATGGTCGACAGGAATATAATTGAATCTTGTTTCATAAAAAGCAGTTTTGACAATAATATGAATATTTCCTTTGGTTTATATAAATTAGATCCATTTATAATTAATAGAATTTGGGAAGAATTTAATAATACACTGGACAAATAATAATTAAAAAAAAAAAAAAAAAAAAAAAAAATCTTGGGTGGAATAGTTTGTTGGTGGTTGTGCAAAGGACCTGTCCAGTTGGGCCGGCGCGCGTCAGGTGTTTAACCGTTGTGGGATCTGATAGTGAGGTGTTGGCCAGACCCCCTTATATACCTTCCTTGGATGCTTTACTTTCATAGTTCCTTGATAATGTGAGTAGTCACGAAAGCGCTTGGAATTTCTCTATTCTTTCAGAGTGATTGTTTTGCATATTCTGAAATCACCTGTTTACTGTGATCTTTTTGCATATATATATATATATATATATATATATATATATATATATATATATATATATATATATATATATATATATATATATGTATATATATATATATATATATATATATGTCGTGCCGAATATGTAAAACTGGTCAATTAGCAAGAACTCATTTAAAATTTAGTTCTTTCTAAAATTTTCTCTTATACGTTTAAAGATATATTTTTTTCATGAATGTTGATGTAAAAATTTATAATTTGGCACCAAAAGGGACTTTAAAAACTTACCTAACCTTATTATAACAAAAACAATTTATTTTAGCCTAACCCGACTAAATATATTTTAGATTTGTTTACAATAATTTAATACTAAACAAGCACAGTAAAATATATTTTTTTCGTTACGTTCAGAATGATTTTGGCGAAATTATTGCATACACAAATTTTCACTTGTCCTATATGGCAAGATGAGCGTTGCTATTTAAGCCAAGATCGCAAGTTCTGCCTATTCGGCACGACATATATATATATATATATATATATATATATATATATATATATATATATATATATATATATATATATATATATATATATATATATATATATATATATATATATATATATATGTTGGATGGCAATTTTTTTTTATTTATAAACTATTTTGTTTAAAATAAAACCATGTCTGCAGCGAGTAATAATAAGCATTTTTATGCCTGGAAATGAAAAGAGTGTAGACGAGAGAGAGAGAAAGAGAGAGAGAGAGAGAGAGTGATTCAAGGTTGTATTCAGTGGATGTTTAGGGAGTCTTGTGCCAAGTATAAGATTAATTGTTATGGTAGACGTTTCCTGAAGTGCGAGACACTGTCGTGGAGAACATTGTTGGAAAGTTTGAAGTGCCGCGAATGCGTATAAATGAGGGAACTTCAATTGAATTGTGCTTAGAAAGAGACCCTTTCATGGCGGGGTGTCTTGATGCTCGTGAAGGACTATTGATTCAGAAATCAATTTCAGTGAGTAAAAAATAGTGAAAGTGAATTAATTTAAAACGTAATGTTTAATTTAAGATATATGATACACATGCGACTTAAACCTGATTACCTCGCATTTCTAGGCGTTTCCCCAATGAAAATAAAAGTAATTAGGAAAATGTTTAGTAAAAGGCAATGTGTGTGTTTCAAGCAAAATTAAAGAGGTATATAATAAAGATGAATTGACAGTGCGTTCTTGAATAAAACATTTAACAGTAGGTTTCATTATATATGGTTTCAGAGGAAGGAAAAAACTTTGATCATTACTGAAGATGGCTAGAGAACGAGGAAGGTGGAGCACTAGGATGTTGGTGTCACTGTGTAATAGATTAATGAATGTGAATGCATTTCACAAGGGAACATTAGTTAAATTATTTGCAACTGTTGGAAGGAAGTCTGGCTAGAGCGAAAGTGACGAAGACGTAGAAAGCAAAGGATATGGATTAGGAATTTATAATTATAAGACACACAAACACACACACGTGTGTGTGTGTGTGTGTGTGTGTGTGTGTGTGTGTGTGTGTGTGTGTGTGTCTTTGTGTCTGTGTGTGTGAATGAGTGTGTTTGTGTGTCTTAAAATTATAAATTTCTAATCCATATCTTTTGCTTCCTACGTCTTCGTCACTTTCGCTCTAGCCAGACTTCCTTCCAACAGCTGCAAATAATTTAACTATTGTTCCCTTGTTAAATGTATTCACTTTCACTAATCTTTTACACAGTGACACTAACACTGTGTGATAGATATGTACATGCATATACACTAACATGCAGACATGGTCAAGAGGTTCAGTTACAGAGAATGGAGTGAAAAACTTAAAACAGCTGGAGAGCGGCAGTTCTATGGATGAGAAGGCCCACAAAACTGCCACTCACTATTAATTAAAGGTCAGAGAAGAAATACCATATATGCCTGTATATCCTGCTACACGTGGCAGAATATACAGGCAACACACATATCCCACACCTGGCAGGAAACATAGGGACACACAACTCACACATGGTAGGAGGCAGAGGAAATCGTAGATATGGTACTGACCCAGGGTTTGGCGGAGGGTAGGAGGGTACCAGCCAGCGACCAGGTGACGATGGGTGGGGGACTCGACCCCCAGACGGTACACTTGACCTCCGCCTGAACCCCAGCTGACAGCACCCCAACCTTGTCCATCTCCACGCTCAACACATCCACTGGCAGGAGACGACAACATAGACAAATATATTAAAAGTGTACAAAACACATTTATGAATTATTTATATTATCATGAGGATCATACAGCATCTGAACAATGGGAGATAATTAAGTTTTATCCATTTTAAAAAAGAGAGAGTAGTTCCAACTGCTTGGATAAAAAGCCCTTCACCAGCATTAAAGGGCCTTCCCCTAACTACACGAGTAACATTGGTTTATACGATTACAAATACTAATTTATTTCAACGTGATACATTGTTAATACAGAAATGGGGGACACTTGAGTACATGTTGAAAGCCCACAGTTATGAATAACAATATTATCAAATTTGTGTAACTGCTAAAATCGTGTGTATCATTCATCACAAGGAGTGGTGGAGGCTCGATCCGTCCTACGTATACGCTCCACCTATTTGAATTCTAATTTCTAAAGTAACGGCAAAAAAAAAAAATCTAGATCTTCCTAGATATTAAAAATTCCAACTAGACTAAGAGATTGTTTTAAAACTATGCTAATATATTAATAGACATATATGTAAATTCTGTGGATAGAAAAAAAATGATTATTTCAAACAAATTCCTAGCAAATATTCCCGGTGACCTGATGAAGCTACATTAATTCACCTTAACACATTTCCTGACTGATCTACGTCAGAGTCTCTCCCCTGACAGCAATGTATAGGTGCTATACACATACAACAAAACCCGAGCTTCAAGTCATAAGTTAATTAAGTTCATAAAGCTCTATATAGAGAATGTCCCAATAAAAATTTCATCAGCAACGTATCTTAACTTCTCTATCGTCGTCAGTAGGTTATTATATCCGAGGAAAATGATGGCCTTAATCAAACTTATTCCAGTGTTTACTTAGTATTATTTTTCACTTTTTACGTAGATGCTGACAAACAGCATTCCCTTTTACAGCATAAGAACAGCGCTCTTCCTTACAGCATAAGAGTACTCACCTTACAGCATATGACAAGCACACTCCATTGCAGCATAAGACGTATTCCCTCTCTTACAGCATAAGAAGAGTACTTTCCCTTACATCATAAGAAAAGCACTCTCCCTTACATCATAAGAAAAGCACTCTCCCTTACATCATAAGACGAGTTCTCTCCCTTACAGCATAAGATTACTACTCTCCCTTACAACATAAGAAACAAAACCTTCCATTACAGCATTACAACAACCCCTCCCCTCTCTCATTCTAACCGTATTACCTCACATTACCAAGGCATTACTTTTGTCCCTTATGGGTTCAGCGCTTCCCCATAAATATACTATTAATCCACTATTTCTATTTCATCTACCACAAACGTGAATATATATTTATCAACAATGAAATTCACCACATATGAGGCTTCGTCGACACTCTTATTCAACCGTATTATTCTTTACATGTAATAAATGTAATGGACTTTTCTATATAATATTAATGTGTGATAATCATTAACACTGCGATTAGCTGGGGCATTGAACACGTGTTGATTTAGCCCGCCTCATAGTGAGCGAAAATTCACGACGCTTTAACCCACTGGACCATACAATTCTACAAGAATCACGCACCCAGCAGAACTAGATATTGTACCGTGATCCGAGTACATAGGATGGTGTGGGTGCCTCAGAGCTAATTTCATTCTACTTCCCGTCTGGTGTACTAGCCTCCACGAGCAGTATATATAGTATTGTCACCACGAACGAGTGGTATTTAATCAATAACAACACTGAGATTAGCCGCGGGATCGATCCCGTGTTGTTTTACCCCGCCTCATGGTGAGCGATAATTCACGACGCTCTAACCCTATATACATACATATATATATATATATATATATATATATATATATATATATATATATATATATATATATATATATATATATATATATATATATATATATATATATATATATATATATATATATATATATATATATATATATATATATATATATGTATATATATATATATATATATATATATATATATATATATATATATATATATATATATATATACATATATATATATATATATATATATATATATATATATATATATATATATATATATATATATATATATATATATATATATATATATATATATATATATATATATACACACGCACAGATGTGCGCATCTTTCAGGTTACGTACACT
>NC_091292.1:21949178-21969178 GCF_038502225.1 Cherax quadricarinatus | reverse complement strand
CGTAATGAAAGTAGTTCGATAGATTATGTATTGGTGGATAAAAGGTTGATGGGTTGGCTCCAGGATGTACACGTTTATAGAGGGGCAACTGATATATCGGATCATTATCTAGTTGTAGATACAGTTAGAGTAAGAGGTAGATGGGATAAGAGGAAAATGGCAACAACAAGTAAGAGGGAGGTGAAAGTGTATAAACTAAGGGAGGAGGAAGTTCGAGTGAAATATAAGCAACTATTGGCAGAAGGGTGGACTGGTGAAGGCATGAGTAGTGGAGGGGGAGGGGTTGAAGAGGGTTGGAATAGTTTTAAAAATGCAGTATTAGAATGTGGAGCAGAAGTTTGTGGTTTTAGGAGGGTGGGTGCAGGAGGAAAGAGGAGTGATTGGTGGAATGATGAAGTAAAGGGTATGATAAAAGAGAAAAAGGTAGCTTAAGAGAGGTATTTACAAAGCAGAAGTGTTATAAAAAGAGTAGAGTATTTGGAGAGTAAAAGAAAGATGAAGAGAGTGGTGAGAGAGTGCTAAAGGAGAGCGGATGATAGAGTGGGAAAGGTACTGTCAAGGAATTTTAATGAAAATTAGAAAAAAATTTGGAGTGAGTTAAACAAGTTAAGAAAGTCTAGGGAACAAATGGATTTATCAGTAAAAAACAGAGAAGGGGAGTTAGTAGATGGGGAGATGGAGGTTTTGGGTAGATGGCGAGAATATTTTGAGGAACTTTTAAATGTCGACGAAGAAAAGGAGGCGGTAATTTCATGCACTGGCCAGGGAGGTATATCATCTTTTAAGAGTGAAAAAGAGCAGGATGTGAGTGTGGGGGAGGTGCTTGAGGCATTACATAGAACGAAAGGGGGTAAAGCAGCTGGAACTGACGGGATCATGACAGAAATGTTAAAAGCAGGGGGGGACATAGTGTTGGAGTGGTTGGTATTTTTGTTTAATAAATGTATGAAAGAGGGGAAGGTACCTAGGGATTGGCGGAGAGCATGTATAGTCCCTTTACATAAAGGGAAGGGGGACAAAAGAGACTGTAAAAATTATAGAGGAATAAGTTTACTGAGTATACCAGGAAAAGTGTACGGTAGGGTTATTATTGAAAAAATGAGAGGTAAGACAGAATGTAGAATTGCGGATGAGCAAGGAGGTTTTAGAGTGGGTAGAGAATGTGTAGATCAAGTGTTTTCATTGAAGCATATATGTGAGCAGTATTTAGATAAAAGTAGGGAAGTTTTTATTGCATTTATAGATTTAGAAAATGCACATGATAGAGTGGATAGGGGAGAAATGTGGCAGATGTTGCAAGTATATGGAATAGGTGGTAAGTTACTAAATGCTGTAAAGAGTTTTTATGAGGATAGTGAGGCTCAGGTTAGGGTGTGTAGAAGAGAGGGAGACTACTTCCCGGTAAAAGTAGGTCTTAGACAGGGATGTGTAATGTCACAATGGTTGTTTAATATATTTATAGATGGGGTTTTAAATGAAGTAAATGCTAGGGTGTTCGGGAGAGGGGTGGGATTAAATTATGGGGAATTAAATACAAAATGGGAATTGACACAGTTACTTTTTGCTGATGATACTGTGCTTATTGGAGATTCTAAAGAAAAATGGCAAAGGTTAGTGGACGAATTTGGGAATGAGTGTAAAGGTAGAAAATTGAAAGTGAACATAGAAAAGAGTAAGGTGATGAGAGTATCAAATGATTTAGAAAAGAAAAATTGGATATCAAATTGGGGAGGAGGAGTATGAAAGAAGTGAAAGTTTTCAGATATTTCTGAGTTGACCTGTCAGCGGATGGATTTATGAAGGATGAGGTTAATCATAGAATTGATGAAGGAAAAAAGGTGAGTGGTGCATTGACGTATATGTTGAGGCAAAAAATATTATCTATGGAGGCAAAGAAGGGAATGTATGAAAGTATAGTAGCACCAACACTCTTATATGGGTGTGAAGCTTGGGTTGTAATTGCTGAAGCAAGGAGGCGGTTGGAGGCAGTGGAGATGTCCTTTCTAAGAGCAATGTGTGGTGTAAAAATTATGCAGAAAATTCGGAGTGTGGAAATTAGGAGGTGTGGAGTTAATAAAAGTATTAGTCAGAGGGCTGAAGAGGGTTTGTTGAGGTGGTTTGGTCATTTAGAGAGAATGAATCAAAGTAGAATGACATGGAGAGTGTATAAATCTGTAGGGGAAGGAAGGAGGGGTAGGAGTCGTCCTCGAAAAGGCTGGAGGGAGGTGGCAAAGGAGGTGTTGTGGGCAAGGGGTTTGGACTTCCAGCAAGAGTGCGTGAGCATGTTAGATAGGGGTGAATGGAAACAAATGGTATTTGGGACTTGACGATCTGTTGGAGAGTGAGCAGGGTAATATTTAGTGAAGGGATTCATGGAAACCGGTTGTTTTATATAACTGGACTTGAGTCCTGGAAATGGGAAGTACAATGCCTGCACTCTAAAGGAGGGGTTTGAGATATTGGCAGTTTGGAGAGATATATTGTGTATTTTTATACGTATATACTTCTAAGCTGTTGTATTCTGAGCACCTCTGCAAAAACAGTGATTATGTGTGAGTGAGGTGAAAGTGTTGAATGATGAAGAAAGTATTTTCTTTTTTGGAATTTTATTTCTCTTTGGGTCACCCTGCCTCGGTGGGAGACGGCCGACTTGTTGAACATATATATATATATATATATATATATATATATATATATATATATATATATATATATATATATATATATATATATATATATATATATATATATATATATATATATATATATATATATATATATATATATATATATATATATATATATATATATATATATATATATATATATATATATATATATATATATATATATATATATATATATATATATATATATATATATATATATATATATATATACGTAAATATATGTATATATATGCAAATAATCCCAGATGGGCGATCTTAACTATGCAGGACAAGCCACGGCGGGGTGGAAATCTATAGCTCAAGAACTTTCACACTTCTCAGTGCGTCATTAGGAGCTGTGAAATGTTGTTGTTGCAAGGGTGCAACAAAAGCAGGGAGAGAGGTCCGTGGCTTGTCCTGCATATATATACGTATACATATATATACATATATATATATATATATATATATATATATATATATATATATATATATATATATATATATATATATATATATATATATATATATATGGAAAAAAAACACTGTGAAAGACTAGAGAAATTCCAAGCGCTTTCGTGACTACTCACATTATCAACAAACTGTGAAAGTAAAGCATCCAAGTAAGGTATATAAGGGGTCTGGCCAAGACCTCACTATCAGATCCCACAACAGTTAAACACCTGACGCGCGCCGGCCCAAGTTCTCAAAAACATTGATGAGAAAACAGACAGTTTAACTCTATCTTGATGCGAAGAATAATAGTGGACATAGCAACAGTTATTTGTAGGTTTTCTGTAAATTTTAAATTTGAATTCATTATTACCCTTATCTGAAAAACTCGTTAACTATGATTTACCATTGCCAGTTTCTACTATCATTAAACTTATTAAACTTAGCATTGTTGATGCAAAATTTGTTTTTAACGATAAGTTTTACACTCAGAAGTTTGGTATGGCAATGGGAAATCCTCTTTCACCTGTTCTTAGTAACCTATACATGGAATTGCTTAGCACAATCCTCCCTAATAGAGCTAAATGGTTCAGATATGTTGATGATATTTTGTGTCTTATGCCCAAAAATGTAGATATACACCATTTCCTTGGAAAATTAAATAGCTTAGCCCATTCTATAAACTTTTCTGTTGAGTTTGAAGAAAATAACACATTGCTTTTTCTAGATGTTTTAATTATTAAAGGTAATAATGAATTCAAATTTAAAATTTACAGAAAACCTACAAATAACTGTTCCTATGTCCACTATTATTCTTCGCATCAAGATAAACTCTCTGTTTTCTCAACAATGTTTTGGAGAGCTTTACGAATTTGTAGTCCTGAGTTCATAGATGAGGAAATATCCAAAATTTATGAAATAGGTAATGATTTAAAATACCCAAGAAATGTAATTGATAAATCTTTTGAAGTTGCTAGAAATACTTTTTACAATCCAAAAAGGGACAACCAGCCTTATTCAACTAAAAATATGTTGGTTCTCCCTTACCATGAAAACTTGGTTGATATGCCTTCTCTTCTTAAGACTTTTAATATTAAAGTTGTATTCAAAAATCTTGATACAGTAAAAAAAACTTTTGATAAAGAATTCCCCACAAAATGCTGATGGATGTGTCTATAAGATTCCTTGTAAAATTTGCGATAAAGTTTATTACTGTCAAACTGTTAAAAATCTCGAACTAAGATTAAAACAACATAAATATAGCATTAGAACTGGACAAGATTCCAATGCTCTCTTTATTCATGTAAGAGATTTTAACCATCCAATTGATTTTCAAAAAGTTGAGAAAGTAGTATCAAGCAAGTCCATGGTCGACAGGAATATAATTGAATCTTGTTTCATAAAAAGCAGTTTTGACAATAATATGAATATTTCCTTTGGTTTATATAAATTAGATCCATTTATAATTAATAAAATTTGGGAAGAATTTAATAATACACTGGACAAATAATAATTTTTCTTGGGTAGAATAGTTTGTTGGTGGGTGGTGCAAAGGACCTGTCCAGTTGGGCCGGCGCGCGTCAGGTGTTTAACCGTTGTGGGATGTGATAGTGAGGTGTTGGCCAGACCCCTTATATGCCTTCATTGGATGCTTTACTTTCATAGTTCCTTGATAATGTGAGTAGTCACGAAAGTGCTTGGAATTTCTCTATTCTTTCAGAGTGGTTGTTTTGCATATTTTGAAATCACCTGTTTACTGTGAGCTTATTGCATATATATATATATATATATATATATATATATATATATATATATATATATATATATATATATATATATATATATATATATATATATATATATATATATATATATATATATATATATATATATATATATATATATATATATATATATATATATATATATATATATATATATATATATATATATATATATATATATATATATTTCGTGCCGAATATGTAAAACTGGTCAATTAGCAAGAACTCATTTAAAATTAAGTTCTTTCTAAAATTTTCTCTTATACTTGGTCCACACTCGCATTAAGTCATGCTACAAAAATTCCTCCACTCACGCGCCATCTGGATGTGAACAGTGGCTGCGATGGGTCTGGTGAGATTAGAATTTGCTACGACGCAAGTGAAGCGGCGACGGTGGTGTGCTCTGGTCAGGTGCTGTAGAGTGATGGTGTTCTCCATGGCCTCGTTCGACGCGTCCATTGCGTACGTGTCGTCTACGAGCATATCGTCCTCGAACCATACCACTCTTGGAGGAGGCCACGCTGTCAGGAAGCATGACGAAAGTAAAAACGAAAAATGTTATTCACCGCTCGGAAGAGTAGAGAAAATACAATTAGCATCATTTAAAATCTCTTCATCTTCTGCGATAATCTGGAGCAGCTGCAGATTGGAAGATTGGTATATTATGAAGATGGTGTGAGGTATGAGAAGAGGCTGCAGCATATGCTGAATTATGTCAGGTCAGAAAAGTCTAGCATCAATTTTAAATAGTTTAGGATGAGGATACACACATGCAAAGACACATATTCATACAAAAATACTCTCAAACACACATACACACAGACACACAGACACACACACACACACACACACACACACACACACACACACACACACACACACACACACACACACACACACACACACACACACACACACACACACACACACACACATACTCTGAAGTGTCCCTGTTCGCAGATGACGTGAAGTTGATGAGAAGAATTAAATCGGACGAGGATGAGGCAGGACTGCAAAGAGACCTGGACAGGCTGGACATGTGGTCCAGCAACTGGCTTCTCGAATTCAATCCAGCCAAATGCAAAGTCATGAAGATTGGGGAGGGGCAAAGAAGACCGCAGACAGAGTACAGGCTAGGTGGACAAAGACTACAGACCTCACTCAGGAAGAAAGACCTTGGGGTGACCATAACACCGAGCACATCACCGGAGGCACACATCAACCAAATAACCGCTGCAGCATACGGGCGCCTGGCAAACCTGAGAATAGCGTTCCGATACCTTAATAAGGAATCGTTCAAGACACTGTACACTGTGTATGTTAGGCCCATACTGGAGTATGCAGCACCAGTCTGGAACCCACACCTGGTGAAGCACGTCAAGAAGTTAGAGAAAGTACAAAGGTTTGCAACAAGGCTAGTCCCAGAGTTCAAGGGAATGTCGTACGAGGAAAGGTTAAGGGAAATCGGACTGACGACACTGGAGGACAGAAGGGTCAGGGGAGACATGATAACGACATACAAGATACTGCGGGGAATAGACAAGGTGGACAGAGATAGGATGTTCCAGAGAGGGGACACAGGGACAAGGGGTCACAACTGGAAGCTGAAGACTCAGACGAGTCACAGGGACGTTAGGAAGTATTTCTTCAGTCATAGAGTTGTCAGTAAGTGGAATAGCCTAGCAAGTGAAGTAGTGGAGGCAGGAACCATACATAGTTTCAAGAAGAGGTATGACAAAGTTCAGGAAGAAGAGAGAGAGAGGATCCAGTAGCGATCAGTGAAGAGGCGGGGCCAGGAGCGGAGTCTCGACCCCTGCAACCACAATTAGGTGAGTACACACAGGCACACACACACGCACATACACATACAGGCACACATACACACATACACACATACACACACACACACACACACACACACACACACACACACACACACACACACACACACACACACACTCGTGGAGGAGTCACGCGGTTTGAGCTCGTGTTTTGGTGATAATTTCTGACTGTGCCATAAGGAATAGAGTGTGGGATATAGGCGTGTGCACGCATAAGAGTGCATATAATCACTTAAGCCCCGAAAAAAGGAAATATAAGTGACCACAGAAAAGAAAAGAAAGGAAATAGTGGCTGAGTGTTTAGTAGGGGCCGTTGGAAGGGCGAACGGTTGTGTCAGGCCTAAATAGTGTTGCCATAATAACGCAGTGGGGTATTTTGAAGAATAAGTGCGACTCAAGACCAGGGAGATAAGAGATATGTATAAATGTGTCAGTAAATACAGTGAGTGAAAAAATTAGAAGAGCTAGAGACTATAGTGCATACAGGAAATTAGTGGAAAAATTACCGAGAAGCATCAAACATCTTCAGCTTCTGGGGCAGGACAGACCGGCAACGTTACTCCACTGTCAGCCACAAGTAATATTCACCTAGTTTGAGTTGCATAGGGTCAATAGTACCTGTCTCTAGCTGGAATTGGGGGTCACTCTCCTCGAGCTATCATAATTAGAATAAGCAGCATTTACTGGCATTTAATAGAATTTAGAGGTAGCGGCATACAGGCGAAGCCTAGAGCATTTATTTTTGAACGTAATTTTAAACGCATAAGACAGTACAGTGGGAACCAAGAGATCGGGTACATATACAATACATATGTAGTACATACGTGGGAAATAAGGACTGTTTACATAAACATAAGCACACACATTAGGTGAGAACAGGATCTGCTGTTAGGCACTTGAATAGCTGTAGCACACACACACACACACACACACACACACACACACACACACACACACACACACACACACACACACACACACACACACACACACACACAAACACACACACACACATACAGACACACACACACACACATATACAGGATTTCACACCTTCCTGTGAAATGACCCTCTAACCCTTCCTTGCCCCCCCGACTCTCTCCCTCTCCTCTCCTCCTCTCTCTTCCCCCCCCTCTCTCTCTCTCTCTCTCTCTCTCTCTCTCTCTCTCTCTCTCTCTCTCTCTCTCTCTCTCTCTCTCTCTCTCTCTCTCTCTCCCTTTCTCTCATCCTCTCTCTTCCTCTCTCTCTTCCTCTCTCTCTCTTCCTCTCTCTCTCCCTCTCTCTCTCCCTCTCCCTTCCTCTCTTCCTCTCTTACTCTCTCTCTCTTCCTCTCTCTTCCTCTTCTTTCCTCTCTCTCTCTCTCTCTCTCTCTCTCTCTCTCTCTCTCTCTCTCTTCCCTTGTCACTCCCCCCTCTCTCTTACCTTTTCCCTCTCTCTCACTTTCTCCCCCCTTTTCTCTTCTTTTCCCCTCTCTCCTTCAACCCTCCCCTTCTATTTCTCCTTCTCTCTGACTCTCTCCCCCTTTTTCTTTTTCTTTTTCTCTCTCTCACTAAAAAAAAAATGGTTGGGACTCACAGGAATCAGGGATCAGATGAAAATGGTACTGGTAGGGAGGAATGGATGGAGGAGCAGTGGAAAAGGATAGAGCGAGAATGGGAGAGAAAATTAGGAGAGCTTTCTGAAAAAATGGAGAAAGGGCTCTCTGTGAAATGGGAAAAGAGGTTGGAGAAGGAGACGAAGAGTTGGGAGGCACAAGTCGAAACTGCAGTAGCCAAGGTAAAGATCCTAGAATTTGAGGTAAACAGGCTGAAGCAAGTCTCAGGGGTAGTGACCAGAGAAGACACACTATACGAAGCTGAGAGGCTGAACAGGAAGGAAGGAGATATGAATTATGCTAAGATCATATCAGCCTGCAAAGAAGGGCCAGGGAGTGGAAGGGAAGAGCAGATGGGTGCAGATGGAGAGGGAGATAGGTCGAATGCTGAGGCACAACCATGCTACCAAGAGCCACTGAAAAAAATCAAGGGAGAAAATGACCACATACAGACAGGAACCAGAGTCACAGAGGGAGAGGCAATGGGAGGAGGAAAGGGCAAAATCAGTGTTTATCCATGGGCTTCGGGAGAGAGAGGAAAGGACACACACTGAAAGACGGCAGGAAGAAAGAAAGGAGATTGAGAAAATCATCATGGAAATAGGGGGAGAAGACATGGACGAGATTGTAAATTTTCAGAGAATAGGGGGGTACTTGAAGGGGAGAAACCGACCTATGAAGCTGATTCTCAGGACAGAAACAGTGCGGAACAGGATCCTCCAAGAGAAACCACGGTTGAAAAGCTCAGAAGAGTACAAGAAGGTGTTCCTAGACAGAGACAGAACACAAACAGAGACAGCAGCTGAGGGAGAGGACAAAAAAGAGAAAGGAGCTAGGAAAGGAGACAAGGATGGAACCAGCAGAGGTCAGTCAGAGCAGAACAGAGCAGCAAGGGCAAGCACACACACAACTATCCTCAGAACCCCACAACCTATCACACCATCCCAACACACAATACAATCCATACCCACAGCTTCCACCCAACCCCCAACCATAGAATCCCACAGTATGCTACCAGGTCTCCCACCCCCGCAGGCTCCCCAAACCACAGTGTTGGAAAGGAAACTGAAGGTATGGTACACAAACGCTGATGGAATAACAATGAAGTGGGAGGAATGGCACGAAAGAGTCAAAGAGGCATCACCAGACATCATAGCGATCACAGAAACCAAGCTTACAGGTATGATAACAGATGCCATCTTTCCAACGGGATACCAGATCCTGAGGAAAGACAGAAGGAACAGGGGGGGTGGAGGAGTGGCATTGCTGATCAAACACCGATGGAATTTTGATGAGCTGGAGAGAGGAGACAACGGAGAAGAAAGTGATTGCATAGCGGGAACGCTTCACTCTGGAGGTCCCAAGGTGATAATTGCAGTGATGTATAACCCACCACAGAACAGCAGGAGGCCAAGGCAAGAGTATGACGAGAACAATAGAGCGATGGTTGACACATTGGCTGCAGTGGCCAGAAGAGCTCATGCATGCAGGGCAAAGCTCCTGATCATGGGCGACTTTAACCACAAGGAGATCGAATGGGAGAACTTGGAGCCACATGGGGGCCAAGATACATGGAGGGCTAAGATGATGGAGGTGGTACTGGAAAACTTCATGTACCAACACGTAAGGGACACTACAAGAGAGAGAGGAGAGGATGAACCTGCAAGACTGGACTTAGTATTCACCTTGAGTAGTGCAGATATTGAGGACATCACATATGAAAGACCCATTGGGGCCAGCGATCATGTGGTTTTGAGCTTCGAATACACAGTAGAGCTACAAGTGGAGGGGGAAGCAGGAAGGCCAGGACAAATGAAACCAAACTACGGGAAAGGGGACTACACAGGAATGAGGAACTTCCTGAATGAGGTTCAGTGGGACAGAGAACTGGCAGGGAAGCCAGTTAATGAGATGATGGAATATGTAGCAACAATGTGCAAGGAGGCTGAGGAGAGGTTTGTACCCAAGGGTAACAGGAATAATGAAAAAGCCAGGATGAGCCCATGGTTCACCCAAAGATGCAAGGAGGCAAAAACCAAGTGTGCTAGGGAATGGAAGAAATATAGAAGGCAAAGGACCCAGGAGAATAAGGAGAGCAGTCGTAGAGCCAGAAACGAATATGCACACATAAGAAGGGAGGCCCAACGTCAATATGAAAATAATTTAGCAGCAAAAGCCAAATCTGACCCGAAGCTGTTATACAGCCACATCAGGAAGAAAACAACCGTCAAGGACCAGGTAATCAGGCTAAGGAAGGAAGGAGGAGAGACAAAAAGAAATGACAGTGAAGTATGTGAGGAACTCAACAAGAGATTCAAAGAAGTGTTCACAGAGGAGACAGAAGAGGCTCGAGAAAGACGGAGAGGTGGGGTACACCACCATGTGCTGGACACAGTACACACAATCGAGGAAGAAGTGAAGAGCCTTCTGAGTGAGCTAGATACCTCAAAGGCAATGGGGCCAGATAACATCTCTCCATGGGTCCTGAGAGATTGCCTGAGGGAGATTGCCTGAGGCATGGAAGACAGCAAATGTGGTCCCAATCTTTAAAAAAGGAGACAGACATGAAGCACTAAACTACAGACCAGTGTCACTGACATGTATAGCATGCAAAATCATGGAAAAGATTGTCAGGAGAAGAATGGTGGAACATCCAGAAAGGAATGATCTCATCACCAGCAGCCAACATGGTTTCAGAGATGGGAAATCCTGTGTCACAAACCTACTGGAGTTCTATGACATGGTGACAGCAGTAAGACAAGAGAGAGAAGGGTGGGTGGATTGCATTTTCTTGGACTGCAAGAAAGCGTTTGACACAGTACCACACAAGAGATTAGTGCAAAAACTGGAGGACCAAGCAGGGATAACAGGGAAGGCACTGCAATGGATCAGCGAATACTTGTCAGGAAGACAGCAGCGAGGAATGGTACGTGGCGAGGTGTCAGAGTGGGCACCTGTGACCAGCGGGGTCCCACAGGGGTCAGTCCTAGGACCAGTGCTGTTTCTGGTATTTGTGAACGACATGACGGAAGGAATAAACTCCGAGGTGTCCCTGTTTGCAGATGACGTGAAGTTGATGAGAAGAATTCATTCGATCGAAGACCAGGCAGAAATACAAAGGGATCTGGACAGGCTGCAGACCTGGTCCAGCAAATGGCTCCTGGAGTTCAATCCCACCAAGTGCAAAGTCATGAGGATTGGGGAAGGGCAAAGAAGACCGCAGACGGAGTACAGTCTAGGGGGCCAGAGACTGCAAACATCACTCAAGGAAAAAGATCTTGGGGTGAGTATAACACCAGGCACATCTCCTGAAGCGCACATCAACCAAATAACTGCTGCAGCATATGGGCACCTGGCAAACCTCAGAACAGCATTCCGACATCTTAATAAGGAATCGTTCAGGACCCTGTATACCGTGTACGTTAGGCCCATATTGGAGTATGCGGCACCAGTTTGGAACCCACACCTAGCCAAGCATGTAAAGAAACTAGAGAAAGTGAAAAGGTTTGCAACAAGACTAGTCCCAGAGTTAAGAGGTATGTCCAATGAGGAGAAATCAACCTGACGACACTGGAGGACAGGAGAGACAGGGGGGACATGATAACGACTTACAAAATACTGAGAGGAATTGACAAGGTGGGCAAAGACAGGATGTTCCAGAGATGAAACACAGCAACACGGGGACACAGTTGGAAGCTGAAGACACAGATGAATCACAGGGATGTTAGGAAGTATTTCTTCAGCCCCAGAGTAGTCAAGAAGTGGAATAGTTTGGGAAGCGATGTAGTGGAGGCAGGATCCATACATAGCTTTAAGCAGAGGTACGATATAGCTCATGGTTCAGGGAGAGTGACCTAGTAGCGACCAGTGAAGAGGCGGGGCCAGGAGCTTGGACTCGACCCCTGCAACCTCAACTAGGTGAGTACAACTAGGTGAGTACACAGGCACACACACACACACTCTCACATATACACACACACACATACACACACACATATACACACGCACACACATACACACACACGCACACACACACACACATACACTCACATACACAAACACACACATACACACACACACCCACATACACACACACACACCCACACACACACATATGCCCACACACATACACACACACACGCAGACACACACACACACTCACACACACACACACACACACACACACACACACACACACACACACACACACACACACACACACACACACACACACATACACACACCCGTGCACACAAACACAGGCACACGCAAGCACACAAATAATGAAAGGAGGACGTTGACATTAGAAAGTGGGACCTGGTGTACCAATGTGTTCCAGAGAATTTACTGTCTAGGACATTTCCATCGGGTTCATTGAGGAGGAGGACAAGGGGTATCATCTTACAGAAGGGTGATGGACAGAGGCAATCATGGTGGCTTTAACATGGAAACTCTCTTGAAGGGTCGTACATCACTGAGGGTTCATTCAAGGTAACTAACGTAAAGGGATAGTCATCTTCGAAGGTAAGTTATCATGCAAAGCTCCGTAATGAGGATCAAGTTTGGAAATGATTGCGAACACAAGATGAATAAACGAATTCAAGGAATTTACAAAGGTAAAAAGAAGAAAAACAAAAGGGAATGTATGTAAGAATACTCCAGAAATATTTGAAACATTCGGCATAACCACAGGGAGGAACTGAGATGAATCATTCAAGAATTATTTCTTTTAAGAAATACGTATGCAAGCCAAATCGAGTGGTTTTTGCAATGGGATTTCAAGATGGAATACAAATCGTATCAAATGGGATTTGTACACCATTGAACAACTGATTTCAGACGCTCTATCCAGCTATACAATCAGAACTGTTATTGGTTTAAAACCTGAATTAGTTTGAAAACTGACAACTCTTACCAAATAAGTTTCGCAGTCATAAAAAAGAGTTGTAAATCGTGAAATCTTGATTGAATTAAAGAAAATATAATAAATCGCGTCACCGAACAAATTATTTGTGAAACTTATTTGTTGTTAGATTTTTTTTTTTTTTTAATTAGTGAGAGTGAAAAAATTTAGTGACTTTAAAGGTTTATTGATAGAGTTTCGCTAACGCGTTGGCGTTATATTTCTTGTTTTGTCTCAGCTTAGTTGCCAATTTTGGATTTTCTTCGGTTGCTAAGAAAGTATTGCTGGTAACATTTTTTTTTATAAATAATAAGGCATTACAAGTTATTGTGTTGTTATTTATTATGCAAACTTTTGCATGAGATTAAACAAATCGGTAAAAGAGTAGAATAATCAAGTATAATTACGTCAAAAGTTGTGCACTATGAAAAATGTGCATAAAATTGCATGTTTCATTTTTAAAAGGGCAGCGATAACATAATTTGCAGCAGTTTTGGCAAACTCAAGACTAAGTCTAACAATTATCTGTAATTGCGAATTGATTAGGAAGGTATGTGGGGTGTAAAAATCCGATTAATTATACAATGAAGCACATACTGATAAAAATTAACAGCGAACTCACAGTTTGGAGAGGAAAAAGTATATAACCATTATCGAGGTTTGTTAATTGTTTAAGAAAGATTAGAAAGCTGAATACAGATTTTCTTTAAACTGTGAATTGGGACAGAAGTATTCGAGCCACCTTAATAATATTTATTCTTCACAATATTCTATGAAATAAAAACTGGACGATACCATCATGAAAACTAAATATTAATTTGATAATCATTTTATTAAAAAATATTTAAATATATTTTGTACATAAAGTACAGTGAACGTTTTGCATTATTTCAAAATAGAAGCTTTGATAAAAGGAAATACATATTTCGTGAAGGAAATAATAAATATACCAGGCAATATTTGCGATACATATGTAGAAGGGAAAACAAACAATTATTTAATGATGAAGTGATAATGTTGGGAAAATAGAAAAACTTAATATGTAAATTTTTTTTTTACAAATGAAAATGTTGGCAAAATAGAGGAACTTGATATGTAAATGTTTTTTTAAAATTGTAAATATGGAGCTGAGAACCCCCACAGGTGTTGCAGCTCTCTATAGTTTGTAAGGGTCACACAACCCGAGAAAATGTTGGAGTAAGCAGGTTTCATTCCACTGACGGGTAATTGATAATGAGCGATGCATTGTCATAAGGTTCTGGAGATACTTGTATACAACAAATTAGGAGAAAAATCCGAGAAATCATGTGACTTTGTTTATTGATAGTGAAGGTGGTGAGACAGTGGAAGAGACACGGAGAGAATAATATGAGAAACAATTGACTTGGAAGCATACATTACATTGTATTTTATAAGTGATAAAGGATATATTGTGGAATATGTGAAACAGCCAGTAGGTTTAATATGATAACTGCAGCACGGATCAATGGCATTTCAGACTGTTGTGAAGAAAGTTTTGGAATAGTTGGTATTTTTTTTTCAGTGGATGGATGGAAGTAGGGAAATTATCTAAGGTTTAGTAAGAAATACTTCACTCCTTTGAATAAAGAGAAATGAGACAAAAATGCTTAAATATTAATTAAGGAATGAGTCAGGTAAGTGTCGTAGGTAATATGAATGAAATAATTTTAGATTAATGCAGTTACTAACAAAAGAGTATGATTATATAAAATCCTGGTGGATTTAGAAGGGGAATTAGATAAATGAACTAGAGGTTTGCACTGGAGTTTGTAACTGTACGATACTAAGATAATGAAAAAACTTGTTTGCTGCATGCATATGTAATGATAATCAAACCTCACTGTAGATTTGAAATTAACGTAGATAGTGTAGCAGGTATCTAGAATTATTACCAAGTCGAAGAAAACTATTATGAATTTTTACTAGACTGTGACTCCCATGTTAGGATGAGTAGAAAAGATGGGTAGTATTTTCCATAACAACGTGGTTCTTGTACAGAATGTATTATTTGACTGAGTTTCTCAAAGGATTATTCACCGGAATATAAATCACTGGAAGATATGTAGGCAGATTCAAAAAATCTAATGATAATAAATACGATAAAAAAGTGGAAGTTCCCATCACTGATGTTTGAAAATAATACATTGATAATTGAATACTTAGAAGATAATCTGCATATGTTAGTGACAGAGATTTAAGGTTATATATAATAAAAGTATTTTGAACGCTATTGCAAGGTGCAAGGGGACGAGAATAAGATCAATGAGAAAAATCACAGAAAAAATGAGAAAAAGAATTATAGGAGCGAAAGAGGTAAGTTTCTCAATGGACAGAAAAGAGTGTTAGGATAAAAATGATTGTCTTTCAATGCTGCAATGGAGAGAGGTTAGTAGAAATGGATATGTCATGCATGAAATCAAAGTGATCACTCGTGTAAAATGATTGGAGAGAGACAGTTTGATTACGCGGATGCAAGAGTCTGGGGTGGATGAAAAGAGAGTTAGAGGACATTAAGGCAAGGTCTGGAAGGTTGATATGGAAGAGCTTTTGAAATGAAGAAGTCAGAACACCTAGCAAAGACACTGGGAGGCAGGAGTTAGAACACCCAGCAAAAGGTTCCGAGGGGTAGGAGTTAGAACACCTTGGAAAGATGCTGAGAGATGAGAGCTAGATGACCCAGCAGAAATAGTGAGGTAGGATTTTGGAACATCCAGCATACTGAGAGGTAGAATGTAGAATATCCATAAAGATAGTGACAGGTAGGATCTAAAAGTAGGAGCAGAGATACTGAGGAATAGGAGCTAAAAGTGAGCAGAGATACTCAACATAAAAGCAAGAAGCTAGAACTCTGAGCAGAAAGGTGTGAGCATCTTACGTCAGAGTGATGGTGAGTTATTTTTATGATCTGACGTAACTCTTGTAGTAAGAATCTGGTATATATAAAAACATTCATGGAAACTGTTTGGGAGATGTGATAAAAGATTCGTAATTTGTAAGAGAGGAAAGGATGTTTCTGCCAGGTTTGTCACTAATGAATGCTAATGGATGTTTTCTGAATGAATACATTGAGAGACAACACAAGTGTCATGGGGCCAAGACTGTTCAACTGCCTCCCAACATACATACGGGAGATTACCAATAGACCCCTGGCTGTCTTCAAGAAGGTGCTGGACAGGTCCCTGAAGTCAGTACCTGAGCAGCCGGGCTGTGATTCGCACGAAAGTTTGCACGTGGCTAACAGTAACAGCCCGGTTGATCAGACCCTGATGCACCAAGAGGCCTGGTCTTAGACCGGGCCGCGGGGGCGTTGACCCCCGAAACCCTCTCCAGGTATACTCCGGGTATAATGAACAGCTGGGGAGAAATGTTGGTGATTGTGTTTTAATTTTTGAATATTGGTGTTATTAACGGCCAGTATTAAAAAAAAATAAGTGCTCACAGATGCAGCACATTTTTCATATATAATGATGAACACTCATTTAACAAAAGATAAAAAAAAAGTAATCCACAACACAAAAATCGAAATATTGAATAGTTACCTGCAAGCCCTGTTAGAAATGGCTGGGAGAAAACATAGTGAAACATGGCAAAACGACTCCGTAGATTTATAACACTCGCCATCTAGCATGTACCACACTAGGGAAGGAAAATCTCCCTCGTAAAAGGAACCCACTTGAGAGAAAACATAGTGAAACATTGCAAATCTGCAACGTAGACATAAGACTCACCATCTCGCGTGTAACACACGAGGGAAGGAGAATCTCCCTCGCGGAAGGGACCAACTTGGCTGTCTATATCAGGGTCCCCTCGCTCACCCATCCACCACCTCACACCTACTCGCTGTGGTGGCACTGTGGAAGATACAAACGTCACGTTACTCTAGTAATCACTGTGGGTGCGACGTTAGGAAATTCTGTATTATATCGAATCGGAGAAATCATAGTAATTTGAAAGAAAATAGTTATTGGAACTATTCTGAAATGTTTGTGAAAATGAAGGACGTAAGTTAGGCTCGCGAGCGAGTGAAGTACTGAGGCATGAACGCAAGTGTTATGACGTGGAAAGTGAGTGGTAGAAAAGGAGACATGGAAAGTTGCATGAAAGAGGAGCGGGAGACAGAGAGAGAGAAAGAGAGAGAGAGAGAGACAGAGAGAGAGAGAAAGAGAGAGAACTGTTTCAATGGCAGTGAGCACCGGTCGAAGACCTCATTCTTTTCAAGTTCTCTTTCTCGAGGACTGAGTACTTCTATTGCTGTAAGGCGGCCGCCTATGATACCACACTTGATACTTATAATTTTCGTGTGTCCAGCAATTTCTTTTGTTTCTATGAATAAAGTCAGAGTAGAAGTAGAATTGTAAATTACAGGACGTTTGATCCATAAGGGCTTAGCAAGCATATTTTTAATAATAATAATAATAATAATAATAATAATAATAATAATAATAATAATAATAATAATAATAATAATAATAATAATAATAATAATAATAATAATAATAATAATAGTAATGTAAATTTGTCAATTTTAATTATATTCATGGGTAAGAGCTAAATTCAAAGGGATCATACAGCGTCAAAAGAAATGAGTGGTAATCAGGTCTGATCCAAGGAAAGAGAGGGTAGCTCCAAATTCTCTTATCAAGAGCCTTTCAGTAGCTTGAAGACACTTTCCTTTAAAAATGTAACTCGGTAAAAAAATACATACACTGTATTATTTAATTTTCATTTCAGCCCTTATTCTTTGTTATCCACAACAAATAGAGACATTAAAAATAATTATATAAACTGAGCCAGAAATAAACACGTATACAAATGTAGAAGCAGCTTGGAATAGAGAGAAATAAGCTTGTATTTAAACTGAGAAATAAGTATGAATACAAAAAGATGGTTGAAACTCTCATGACTTGATCTTAGACGCGTAATCTACACTGTGTTTTGCCATAGAATTTAGCTGTTTCAGTTTATATATTAAGCGTAAATCCACTGAACTATCTAGTCATTGAAGTATTGTCAGTAAACATATTCTTATTATAAACATAAATATTGTCTTACACACGAGCTAAGCAATGAGTAGATAAAATACGGTATTCCTGTTCCCATATATATATATATATATATTTATATATGGTACTCACTCTCTATGTAAATGTGTACACACAATATACCTGTGCCGTGTCTGTGACGGGTTTCGTGGATTTCTTTACTTCAGTCTAAACATCGTCTCTATTACTAACACTCTTTGTGAACTGTTTAGTGGAAAATTGTAAATCCATTCTCCCTACTTTGCATGTTAGACGAACTGGCCTGATCTTATGAGTTATTACTTCTTCGCAAAATTTATTTAGATTACTTCAGCGTTTTGTATTACTTTCAAGAACTCCCAGTTAGTCTGTCATAGTGACCTAACACACATTCAAGCTATAAGCTTGGTTAGCGTAGTTCATGCTTCTCAGTAATTTGGTGTATTTGTAATCTTTAAAAAAATATGTGTGAAATTAGTGCTACTGGTGTATTCCATGCATCCCAAAGAACACTGGGTGTTCTTGCTAATGTTATACTCCATTTTTAATGAAAAAATTCTAGAAATCTGGCCGACGTGTTGTGTTCGTGGGCATGTTGTCTGTTTTCTCCTTCTAAACCTGAAATGTTTGCATTAGTGTAAGATACATAATTTGTTCGTGGACTGAGCTCAAAAAAAAAAAAAAACTGTGGATCTTCAACACTCATGGCATGGACAGGATCACGGAACATTGATTCATACTTTCATTCAAGATTTTGCTTATTTCTTTGTTGTCATCTCGGTATGCGCCTACTTTCAGTAGAAAACCAATACTGGAACAGAAGTTTTGACTTAGATTTTGTATATGTCAGTGAGCATTTTGTATTTTTTCCAAGTTTCCTGAAAGGCTTTTTGCTCGTGTTGTGCGTCTTCTGTCTGGTGTGAATGCTTTAGTATCTCTTCTATATCAGTAATTTTTCCGTGTAGATTTTCTTTCATTTGTTGTGATATTTTCTGCTTATTACACAGTCCAGCAGCCTTTTTCCTCCTCTAGAGCCTTCTACGCTCTTTGTACAGTATTATGTCCGTTGAGACTTCTTATTGGCCCATCTTTTTCTACACTCCTTTTATACTTATTCATTCACCTTTTCCCATGCATTATGTTTTATTTAGAGTAGTTAAGACAGTTTCAATTATAATAATTTATACTTGTTTGTTTATGCTCTCCCAGTCAGTACTTTGATTAAGTTAAATTTGCTAAACATCCGCACAGGTCGACTATTTCTAAGGTTCTCCACACGTGTTTTAATAATTGTACATTAATGAGGCTGTCATCTGAGTGTTATGTCCTTGGTAAGTTCCTCACTTTTGTTATGATCACGTGTATCTTATTTTCGCTTGAAGTAAGTTTTTATCTATTAGTCCGTACTTAAAATAATTGATTTATTTTAAACTACATAATAGAAAAATCGAGAATAATAAACCGTACAAAGTTAAAATTGATGTTTTTCATTACGGAGGTTTTGAATCCATTAACAAGCTTGTGCAATAATCATCGTACATGTCAGCAAATAGCAATTAACTAATGCATGTAACTTGCTTAAAGCGAATATATTACCTCATCAAAAAGTAAATATTGAGCTCATGAAATATGTCTTTGTACTATCCACCGGGAGGAGGAATACCTTGACATCAGTGAGGATCTCTTGGTCCAAGGAATTAGAATTCTGCGTTCC
>NC_091292.1:21919178-21944178 GCF_038502225.1 Cherax quadricarinatus | reverse complement strand
AACTGGCAGGAAAGCCAGTAAATGAAATGATGGAATATGTAGCAACAAAATGCAAGGAGGCAGTGGAAAGGTTCATTCTCAAGGGCAACAGTAACAACGGGAAGACCAGAACAAGCCCCTGGTTCACCCGACGGTGTAAGGAGGCAAAAACAAAGTGCAATAGAGAATGGAAAAAGTACAGAAGGCAGAGAACACACGAAAATAGGGAGATCAGTCGCAGAGCCAGGAATGAGTACGCACAGGTAAGGAGGGAGGCCCAGCGACAGTATGAAAATGACATAGCATCGAGAATCAAGACAGACCCGAAACTGTTGTATAGCCACATCAGGAGGAAGACAACAGTCAAAGACCAGGTGATCAGATTAAGGACAGAAGGTGGAGAACTCACAAGAAATGATCAGGAGGTATGTGAGGAGCTGAACAGGAGATTTAAGGAAGTTTTTACAGTAGAGACAGGAAGGGCTGTGGGAAGACAGAACAGAAGGGAACATCAAGAGGGAATATACCAACAAGTGTTGGATGACATACGAACAACTGAGGAGGAGGTGAAGAAGCTCTTAAGTGACCTTGACACCTCAAAGGCGATGGGACCGGACAACATCTCCCCATGGGTCCTGAGAGAAGGAGCAGAGATGCTGTGTGTGCCTCTAACCACAATCTTCAACACATCCCTTGAAACTGGGCAACTACCTGAGAAATGGAAGACAGCTAATGTAGTCCCCATATTTAAGAAAGGAAACAGAAACGAGGCACTAAACTACAGACCTGTGTCTCTGACATGTATTGTGTGCAAAGTCATGGAGAAGATTATCAGGAGGAGAGTGGTCGAACACCTGGAAAGGAACAAGATTATAAATGAAAACCAGCATGGGTTCATGGAAGGCAAATCTTGTATCACAAACCTCCTGGAGCTTTATGACAAGGTAACAGAAGTAAGACATGAGAGAGAGGGTTGGGTAGATTGCGTTTTCCTAGACTGCAGGAAGGCCTTTGACACAGTTCCCCACAAGAGATTAGTGCAGAAGCTGGAGGATCAGGCACACGTAAAAGGAAGGGCACTGCAATGGATAAGGGAATACCTGACAGGGAGGCAGCAACGAGTCATGGTACGTGAAGAGGTATCACAGTGGGCGCCTGTTACGAGCGGGGTCCCACAGGGGTCAGTTCTAGGACCAGTGCTATTTTTGATATATGTGAACGACATGATGGAAGGAATAGACTCTGAAGTGTCCCTGTTCGCAGATGACGTGAAGTTGATGAGAAGAATTAAATCGGACGAGGATGAGGCAGGACTGCAAAGAGACCTGGAGAGGCTGGACATGTGGTCCAGTAACTGGCTTCTCGAATTCAATCCAGCCAAATGCAAAGTCATGAAGATTGGGGAGGGGCAAAGAAGACCACAGACAGAGTATAGGCTAGGTGGACAAAGACTACAGACCTCACTCAGGGAGAAAGACCTTGGGGTGACCATAACACCGAGCACATCACCGGAGGCACACATCAACCAAATAACCGCTGCAGCATACGGGCGCCTGGCAAACCTGAGAATAGCGTTCCGATACCTTAATAAGGAATCGTTCAAGACACTGTACACTGTGTATGTTAGGCCCATACTGGAGTATGCAGCACCAGTCTGGAACCCACACCTGGTCAAGCACGTCAAGAAGTTAGAGAAAGTACAAAGGTTTGCAACAAAGCTAGTCCCAGAGCTCAAGGGAATGTCGTACGAGGAAAGGTTAAGGGAAATCGGACTGACGACACTGGAGGACAGAAGGGTCAGGGGAGACATGATAACGACATACAAGATACTGCGGGGAATAGACAAGGTGGACAGAGATAGGATGTTCCAGAGAGGGGACACAGGGACAAGGGGTCACAACTGGAAGCTGAAGACTCAGACGAGTCACAGGGACGTTAGGAAGTATTTCTTCAGTCATAGAGTTGTCAGCAAGTGGAATAGCCTAGCAAGTGAAGTAGTGGAGGCAGGAACCATACATAGTTTTAAGAAGAGGTATGACAAAGCTCAGGAAGCAGAGAGAGAGAGGATCCAGTAGCGATCAGTGAAGAGGCGGGGCCAGGAGCTGAGTCTCGACCCCTGCAACCACAATTAGGTGAGTACAATTAGGTGAGTACACACACACACACGCACGAGCACACACACACACACACACACACACACACACACACACACACACACACACACACACACACACACACACACACACACACACACAGTGAGATTGACTGGGAAAACCTGGAGCCACATGGGGTTCCCGAAACATGGAGAGCCAAGATATTGGATGTGGTGCTGGAAAACCTCATGCACCAACATGTTAAGGACACTACCAGAGTGAGAGGGGAGGATGAGTCAGCAAGATTGGACCTTGTGTTCACCATGGGCAGTTCAGACATTGAGGACATCACATATGAGAGTCCCCTAGGAGCTAGTGACCACGTGGTTCTGTGCTTTGAATACATAGTAGAGTTGCAAGTGGAGAGAGTAACAGTAGTTGAATGGGAAAAGCCTGACTATAAAAGAGGGGACTGCATAGGGTTGAGGAACGTCCTGCAGGAGGTTCCGTGGGACAGAGAACTGGCAGGAAAGCCAGTAAATGAAATGATGGAATATGTAACAACAAAATGCAAGGAGGCTGTGGAAAGGTTTATTTCCAAGGGCAACAGAAACAATGGGAAGACCAGAACGAGCCCCTGGTTTACCCGACGGTGTAAGGAGGCAAAAAACGAAGTGCAATAGAGAATGGAAAAATTACAGAAGGCAGAGAACACATGAAAATAGGGAGATCAGACGCAGAGCCAGGAACGAGTATGCACAGTTAAGGAGGGAGGCCCAGCGACAGTGTGAAAATAACATAGCATCGAAAATCAAGACTGACTCGAAACTGTTGTATAGCCACATCAGGAGGAAGACAACAGTCAAAGACCAGGTGATCAGACTGAGGACAGAAGGTGGAGAACTCACAAGAAATGATCAGGAGGTATGTCAAGAGCTAAACAGGAGATTTAAGGAAGTTTATACAGTAGAGACAGGAAGGGCTCTGGGAAGACAGCACAGAAGGGAACATCAAGAGGGAATATACCAAGAAGTGTTGGATGACATACGAACAACCGAGGAGGAGGTGCAGAAGCTGCTAAGTGACCTTGATACCTCAAAGGCGATGGGACCGGACAACTCCCCATGGGTCCTTAGAGAAGGAGCAGAGATGCTGTGCGTGCCCCTAACCACAATCTTCAACACATCCCTTGAAACTGGGCTGAGAAATGGAAGACAGCAAATGTAGTCCCCATATTTAAGAAAGGAAACAGAAATGAGGCACTAAACTACAGACCTGTGTCTCTGACATGTATTGTGTGCAAAGACATGGAGAAGATTATCAGAAGGAGAGTGGTGGAACACCTGGAACGGAACAAGATTATAAATGAAAACCAGCATGAGTTCATGGAAGACAAATCCTGTGTCACAAACCTTCTGGAGTTTTATAACAAGGTAACAGAAGTAAGACACGAAAGAAAGGGGTAGGTTGATTGCGTTTTCTTAGACTGCAGGAAGGCCTTTGACACAGTTCCCCACAAGAGATTAATGCAGAAGCTGGAGGATCAGGCGAAAAAGATTTAGGAGTTCTGGTTAGCAGTAATCTGAAACCAAGACAATAGTGCATAAGTGTTCGCAATAAAGCTAATAGAATCCTTGGCTTCATATCAAGAAGCATACATAATAGGATTCCTCAGCTTGTTCTTCAACTCTATACATCCTTGGTTAGGCCTCATTTAGATTATGCTGCACAGTTTTGGTCACCGTTTTACAGAATGGACATAAATGCTCTGGAAAATGTACAAAGGAGGATGACAAAGTTGATCCCATGTATCAGAAACCTTCCCTATGAGGATAGACTAAGGGCCCTGAATCTGCACTCTCTAGAAAGACGTAGAATTAGGGGGGATGTGATTGAGGTGTATAAATGGAAGACAGGAATAAATAAAGGGGATGTAAATAGTGTGCTGAAAATATCTAGCCTAGACAGGACTCGCAGCAATGGTTTTAAGTTGGAAAAATTCAGATTCAGGAAGGATATAGGAAAGTACTGGTTTGGTAATAGAGTTGTGGATGAGTGGAACAAACTCCCAAGTACAGTTATAGAGGCCAGAACGTTGTGTAGCTTTAAAAATAGGTTGGATAAATACATGAGTGGATGTGGGTGGGTGTGAGTTGGACCTGATAGCTTGTGCTACCAGGTCGGTTGCCGTGTTCCTCCCTTAAGTCATTGTGACCTGACCTGACTAGGTTGGGTGGATTGGCTTAAGCCGGTAGGAGACTTGGACCTGCCTCGCATGGGCCAGTAGGCCTGCTGCAGTGTTCCTTCGTTCTTGTGTTCTTATGTTCTTATATAACAGGGAGGGCACTGCAATGGATCAGGGAATACCTAACAGGGAAGCAACAACGAGTCATGGTACGTGAAGAGGTATCACAGTGGGCGCCTGTGACGAGCGGGGTCCGACAGGGGTCAATTCTATTACCAGTGCTATTTTTGATATATGCGAACGACATGATGGAAGGAATAGACTCTGAAGTGTCCCTGTTCGCAGATGATGTGAAGTTGATGAGAAGACTTAAATCGGATGAGGATAAGAACATAAGAACATAAGAAAGGAGGAACACTGCAGGAGGCCTGCTGGCCCATACTAGGCAGGTCCTTTACAATTCATCCCACTAACAAAACATTTACCCAACCCAATTTTCAATGCTACCCAAGAAATAAGCTCTGATGTGAAAGTTCCACTCAAATCCAACCCTTCCCACTCATGTACTTATCCAACCTAGATTTGAAACTACCCAAAGTCCTAGCCTCAATAACCCAACTAGGTAGACTGTTCCACTCATCAACTACCCTATTTCCAAACCAATACTTTCCTATGTCCTTTCTAAATCTAAACTTATCTAATTTAAATCCATTACTGCGGGTTCTCTCTTGGAGAGACATCCTCAAGACCTTATTAATATCCCCTTTATTAATACCTATCTTCCACTTATACACTTCGATCAGGTCTCCCCTCATTCTTCGTCTAACAAGTGAATGTAACTTAAGAGTCTTCAATCTTTCTTCATAAGGAAGATTTCTGATGCTATGTATTAATTTAGTCATCCTACGCTGAATGTTTTCTAACGAATTTATGTCCATTTTGTAATACGGAGACCAGAACTGAGCTGCATAATCAAGGTGAGGCCTTACTAATGATGTATAAAGCTGCAGTATGACCTCTGGACTTCTGTTGCTTACACTTCTTGATATAAATCCCAGTAATCTATTTGCCTTATTACGTACGCTTAGGCATTGCTGTCTTGGTTTAAGGTTGCTGCTCACCATAACCCCCAAGTCCTTTTCGCAATCTGTATGGCTAAGTTCTACATCATTTAATTTATAAGTACTAGGGTTATGGGCACTCCCAAGCTTCAGAACCTTGCACTTATCTACATTGAACTGCATCTGCCACTTTTCTGACCAAGAATAGAGTTTGTTTAAATCCTCCTGAAGTTCCCTAACATCTACGTTTGAATCAATTATCCTACCTATCTTTGTGTCATCGGCGAATTTGCTCATATCACTAGTAATTCCCTCATCAAGATCATTGATATATATTATAAACAACAACGGGCCCAAGACTGATCCCTGTGGAACGCCACTTGTTACAGATCCCCACTCGGATTTAACCCCATTTATGGACACTCTCTGCTTCCTGTCAGTGAGCCATGACTCGATCCACGAGAGCACTTTTCCCCCAATGCCATGGGCTGCCACTTTCTTTAACAGTCTATGGTGCGGAACTCTATCAAAAGCCTTACTAAAATCTAAGTAAATAATATCAAATTCTTTATTGTGGTCAACAGCCTCAAAAGCTTTACTGAAGAAAGTTAATAAATTAGTTAGACAAGACCGGCCTCTTGTGAATCCATGCTGAGTATCATTAATCAAGCTATGCTTATCGAGATGGCTTCTTATAATCTCAGCTATAATTGACTCTAGTAATTTGCCTACAATTGAGGTCAGGCTTATTGGGCGGTAATTTGACGGTAACGACTTGTCCCCTGTTTTAAAAATAGGAGTTACATTAGCCATCTTCCACATATCAGACACTACACCTGTTTGAAGAGATAAATTAAAAATATTAGTTAATGGTTCACAGAGTTCCATTTTGCATTCCTTAAGAACCCTTGAAAAAACCTCATCAGGACCCGGCGACTTATTTTGCTTCAGTCTGTCTATCTGCCTCACAACCATCTCACTAGTGACTGTGATGTTACATAATTTATCTTCTTCTAGCCCACTGTAAAAATTAATTACTGGAATATTGTTAGTGTCTTCCTGTGTAAAAACTGAGAGAAAATAATTATTTAAAATCAAGCACATTTCATTCTCATTGTCAGTAAGGTGCCCATAGTTATTTTTAAGGGGACCTATCTTATCTCTAACTTTTGTTCTATAGACCTGGAAAAAACTTTTTGGGTTAGTTTTAGAATCCCTAGCAACTTTAATTTCATAGTCCCTTTTAGCTTTTCTTATCCCCTTTTTAATGTCCCTCTTAATGTCAATATACTGATTCATAAGATGACCCTCACCTCTTTTGATACGCCTATAAATTCCTTTCTTATGCCCTAGTAGATATTTGAGCCTATTATTCATCCATTTTGGGTCATTTCTATTTGATCTAATTTCTTTATATGGGATAAACGCTCTTTGAGCAGCATGTATAGTGTTCAGAAAACTGTCATATTGATAGCTCTCTTCGTTACCCCAGTCAACAGATGATAAGTGTTCTTTAAGCCCATCGTAATCTGCTAAGCGAAAATCTGGGACTGTTACTGAGTTATCGCTACTATCGTACTTCCATTCAATGCTAAATGTAATTGATTTGTGGTCGCTAGCACCCAGTTCCTCTGAAATTTCTAAATTATTAACAAGGGATTCATTGTTTGCCATAACTAAGTCAAGCAGGTTATTTCCCCTTGTAGGTTCTGTCACAAACTGCTTCAAAAAACAATCCTGAAATACTTCTAAGAAGTCGTACGATTCTAAATTCCCAGTCAAGAAATTCCAATCAACATGACTAAAGTTAAAGTCTCCTAGAATTACTACATTATCGTGCCTTGTGGCCTTAACAATTTCCTCCCATAGTAGTTTCCCTTGGTCCCTATCTAAGTTAGGGGGACGGTATATCACTCCTAAAATCAGTTTTTCATGCCCCTCTGAAAATTCTATCCAAACAGACTCTGTATGTGTTACTTCAGACTTAATACCCGTTTTTATGCAACAGTTCAAGCGATCTCGGACGTACAATGCCACCCCACCCCCCCTCCCAATACTTCTATCTTCTTGGAACAATTTAAAACCCTGAATATGACATTCCGCAGGCATGTCCCGACTTTTTGAATTAAACCACGTCTCAGTTAAGGCAAATACATCAATGTTACCTACACTAGCAACTAATCTCAACTCGTCCATCTTATTCCTAGCACTACGGCAATTAGCATAATAAACATTGAAAGACTCTCCTTTCTCTTTACCCTTCCTGCTCATTTCTATTTTTCTACTAAACCTATTACCGTCTTTATCACCCAAGGTCCCTGGCTTTTCAATATCTATCTCGTTCTTATTATTACTAGTTCCCCTAGAACTCGTAATATTACTACACTGGGACTTCACTGTTTTCCTGCCAAAACCCATACCACTAACTATTCCTAGTTTAAAGTCCTAACTGCTCCCTCCACTGCAGTTGCCAGTGCTCCCACCCCACACCTAGATAAGTGAACCCCATCCCTAGCATACATGTCATTTCTGCCATAGAAGAGGTCCCAGTTGTCAATGAATGTTACCGCATTTTCCTTACAGTATTTGTCCAGCCAGCAATTGACACCAATTGCCCTGGACAACCATTCACTTCCAACTCCCCTCCTTGGCAAAATACCACATATGAGAGGGTTCCCACCCTTACTTCTAATTATTTCTATTGCTGATCTATACCTGCTAATCAGGTCCTCACTCCTACGTCTGCCAACATTGTTGCCTCCAGCACTGAGACAGATAATAGGATTGCTCCCATTACCTCTCATGATGTCATCCAGACGGCTAACAATATCCTCCATCCCAGCCCCAGGAAAGCAAACTCTCTGTCTCCTACTCCTGTCCTTCAAGCAGAACGCCCTATCCATATACCTAACTTGGCTATCCCCAACAACAACAATATTCTTACCTTCCTTAATGTCTTTCGTCGTGTCGTTCCCAGTAGTCAACTCACATTCGTCGGGTAGCACTGAGAATGTATTGGATGTTTCCACAACAGTTTCCACGGCAGTCTCTTTCTTCTTCATCGTTTCTACCTTTCCATTCGTCTTCTTGATCGTCAACTTCTTTCCCTGCTGTCCAGCCACTGACCAGTTTCCTTTCTTGACCTGAGGACTCAAAACAGGAGGACTACTACGAATCTTCTTGTTCTCCTCGGTCAATCGCCGAATTTCCAAATTCGCCAACCTCAATTCTTCCTTAAGCTGTTGGTAAAGTTGCTCGATGGAGGGCATCTTGCTTCAATTCTAGAGAGCGCGCAAACAGGTCTTCACAGAGCCAAGTACACGTCAACACTGCGCAAATGCCAACTCAATCAGGAGCTACTGCGCAGCACGTCCGCACGGCCCAATAGCGATGCGATGAGGATGAGGCAGGACTGCAAAGAGACCTGGACAGGCTGGACATGTGGACCAGAAACTGGCTTCTCGAATTCAACCCTGCCAAATTCAAAGTCATGAAGATTGGGGAGGGGCAAAGAAGACCGCAGACAGAGTATAGGCTAGGTGGACAAGGACTACCGACCTCACTCAGGGAGAAAGACCTTGGGGTGACCATAACACCGAGCACGTCACCGGAGGCACACATCAACCAAATAGCTGCTGCAGCATACGGGCGCCTGGCAAACCTGAGAATAGCGTTTCGATACCTTAATAAGGAATCGTTCAAGACACTGTACACTGTGTATGTTAGGTCCATACTGGAGTATGCAGCACCAGTCTGGAACCCACACCTGGTCAAGCACGTCAAGAAGGAGGACAGAAGGGTCAGGGGAGACATGATAACGACATAAAAGATACTGCGGGGAATAGACAAGGTGGACAGAGATAGGATGTTCCAGAGAGGGGACACAGAAACAAGGGATCACAACTGGAAGCTGAAGACTCAGACGAGTCACAGGGACGTTAGGAAGTATTTCTTCAGTCATAGAGTCGTCAGGAAGTGGAATAGCCTAGCAAGTGAAGTAGTGGAGGCAGGAACCATACATAGTTTTAAGAAGAGGTATGACAAAGCTCAGGAAGCAGAGAGGGAGAGGACCTAGTAGCGATCAGTGAAGAGGCGGGGCCAGGAGCTGAGTCTCGACCCCTGCAACCACAATTAGGTGAGTACACACACACACACATAGAAGAGCCACCAAAGCCAGAACCTGAAAGTATTGTTTTGTTTAACTGAGTTCTTTGGTCTTCATTCAGTTGATGCAAACCTTGCTGGCTCCCTGTGGAAATTACACTAAAGGAATCGGCTACATTTACGATGCAACGAAAGTACGATGGAGCCTGCGATAAAAGGAAGCCAGAGGGCACCAGTTTGCTAAGTATTTTAGCTTCACACTTCCTCGCTCTCACGTAGCAAACGTACATTTTCTCCCTACATTTACCAATCAATATTTTTTTAGTCAATCATCTATTTTCTGTTTATGTCGTGTTGATCTCTCTCTCTCTGCTGGGTGAAATAAAGTCACACAGTATGGGAGATAAACTTCAGGGTTGGATCAATGACTGCTTTCCAATAGAAAACAGCAAGTGGTTTTAAACAACTGAATGTCCGTACGTAGCAAGTGAAGCTCCTCAGGGATCGTCACTTGGCCCAAGACTTTTCGTAATTTACCTAAATAGTAAAACGGAACTTCGATGTAGAGTACCAAGGATCGAGGATGACACGCAGTTAAAACAAACTATACCTTCGGTAGAAGACCGTAAACTTATTCAGCAGGATACGAGTCGGAGGTGGGTGTATAGGTGCTGATAATCAGTTTCAAAACTGATGAAAGAAATATATATTGCAGTTTAGAGATACCAATGTTGAACATGATTATAATATGTTTTGAAATACGTTAGTCGAGATAAAGGAGGAGACGAGTCATCATGTACAAATTAAGAAAAACCTCAAGTAAAAACGGAAGACGTCGGTCAGGTGGCCTAAACCTCCAATGGTGGGTCATCAACTGACTAAGAATGTCAGGGAGTGAACAGCGAAGGTATAAGAATGTTTCGTTTCATATCTACAGATGTCGATTACTGAACAGCAGACCAGCTATATATGACCCTTGAGGGCTTAGCGCTTAATTTTTATTATAATAATCACAATAGGCATCAGTTTCAATACTAATAATAATCTACTGATTAGACCTCCATTTTAATATGATATTAACTTTTAACAAATCAGATAACGTAAAAGATGAAGATAAACTGGAGAGAGTGAAGAGAAGGACAACAATACTCGTATTTATCCTTCAAAGTAAGTGAAGCTACGAAAATACCTCAAAGGGAAACTATTAGACTTGATAAACATGATTAAGACATTAAACGAATGTTAAATACTCAAACGTGAAAAAACGTTTTCAAGTTTTTTTAAAGACATATAACAAAGATATGTAGAAAGACATTAAACGAATGTTAAATACTCAAACGTGAAAAAACGTTTTCAAGTTTTTTTAAAGACATATAACAAAGATATGTAGCTTCTAGGCAGGAGATGCAAACAAAGGTTTATAACTCTTGGACATTGTAATTTCTATTCTTCATGTGTAAAACAATTTTTTTGGTAAAAATTAAAAAAATCTGAAAATACTCGACTGCAGTATAAAGTTGCAAGTAGAAATGCAGTCTATTGCTGCAGTACTGATATACAGTGCAGGGACCTGCCAAGGCGGCTCACTGTGTAATTCTTCCTGGTGGTGGTTGCAGTAAGTAGAGAGACTGAAATTCCACTAGATCTTTTGCAACGACGGTTGCAGTAAAATTACTTCATGACGTACACAGGGTGGATAGTAGACCTAAGGTGAGAAGATTTGGTGATAGTGAAACCATGACCCAGAGTTTATTATTATTATTATTATTATTATTATTATTATTATTATTGTTGTTGTTGTTGTTGTTGTTGTTGTTGTTGTTGTTGTTGTTGTTGTTGTTGTTGTTGTTGTTGTTGTTAGTAGTAGTAGTAGTAGTAGTAGTAGTAGTAGTAGTAGTAGTAGTAGTAGTAGTAGTAGTAGTAGTAGTAGCGTTTGTGATATTTTAGGTGTTAATTGTGGTCGTAGTGGAAATAGTAGCAGCACTGCACTTGTAGTTGTAATATTAACAGTAGTAATAATAGTAGCAGTAGTAGTAGTACTACTAGTAGTAGTAGGAATAGTAGTAGAAGTATTGTAGTAGTAGTAGGAGGAGTAGAAGTAGATTAGAGTAGTAGCAGTAGTTGTAGTAGTTGTTGTTGTTGCAGTAGTAGTAGCAGCAGCAGCAGCAGCAGCAAGAAGAAGCATCAGCAACAGCAGAAGCAGCAGCAGTCTTAGTTTCATTAGAAATATTAGTAGGAGATTCAAGTAATTCAAACTCCACTCCAATTCCAATGTTATAATACCCTTTACCGGGCAGGCTCATAAATATGTTGGCCTCACAACCTATTTTTTGCACATGTCTTCCTATTCACACTGTATCTCTGGCTTTCCGTTTTCTTGTTCTGACCAATCACAGGCCTTCTGTGAGTCGCTACAGCTAAGTGACTGCACCTTGCAATTGAAAAATAAAAAAACTACAAAGAAAAGGGCAATAAATTTATTGGCAAGCCCAGTAAGGGTAAAGGTAGCAGTTTCAATAAATATTTATTTTTATTTGTTATAACACATTTTTATAATGCCTGATGACAGTGAGACGAATCATACAATGTTAATCATTAGCCAGTGAGAGCTAAGACGTTTACATGAAAGTATTGCAGAACAAAAAAACATGTTACATCCTCTAAATGTAGACTTTTGGTTCATCTTTATATATTTTGGTATACTTTCAAAATATCTGTAAATAAGTTCCATTTATGTTTTTCGTATTGTCTTTTTGTATAATAGATTAGAAAAATTATTACTTCATGTTTAATTAACAGTTGGGACTTTGCAACATTTACAATCAGGCCCTCTTTACTGGGCAGGCCCATAAATTTATTGGCATCGAATTTTAGCAGTTGAGCCAAAAGTTATTTTTATAAATTCATATATTTATATATATATATATATATATATATATATATTTATATATATATATATATATATATATATATATATATATATATATATATATATATATATATATATATATATATATATATATATATATATATATATATATATATATATATATATTGCAAAACAACCACTGGGAAAGAATAGTGAAATTCCAAGTGCTGTCGTGACTTCTCACATTATCAGGGAACTATAAAAACAATACAATTGAGAATGTTAGAAGTCACGAAAGCGCTTGGAAATTCTCTATCTCATGGACGTGACAGGTAAAGGGTTTTTTAATATGCAGTTTTTTATGTCTGTAATGTGAGCAGATGGAGTGAAGGGCTTGAGACGAGTGGTTTGCTGTATGCCTGTCCTCGTCAGTCTTAGACAGAAGTAAAACTATCCGGCAGTATTATTGTCCTAAATAGATAACCGCTAAGAAAAATGTAGGTTTTTTTCCTTTCTATTCAGTGAAATCCATTATGTGTGCTCTCTCTCTCTCTCTCTCTCTCTCTCTCTCTCTAATCTACTTCTCGTGATATATATATATATATATAAATATATATATATATATATATATATATATATATATATATATATATATATATATATATATATATATATATATATATATATATATACATATATACATATACATATACATATACATATATATATACATATACATATACATATATATATATATATATATATATATATATATATATATATATATATATTTATATATATATATCACTCATTAAAATTTAGTCCTTTCTAAAATTTTCTCTTATACGTTTAAAGATATATTTTCTTCGTTAATGTTATTGTAAAAAAAAAATAATTTTGCACCAAAAGAATCTTTGAAAACTTACTTAACCTTATTATAACAATCCCAATTTATTTTAGCCTAATCCAACTAAATATATTTTAGATAAGTACACAGTAATTTAATACTAAAGAAACACAGTGAAATATATTTTTTTCGTTAGGTTCAGAATGATTTTTGCAAAATTATTGCATACACAAATTTTCGCTTGTCTTATATAGCAAGATGAGCGTTGCTATTTAAGCCAAGATCGCAAGTTTCACATATTCGGCACATGTATATATATATATATATATATATATATATATATATATATATATATATATATATATATATATATATATATATATATATATATATATATATATATATATATATATAAATATATTTCTAGCAACTTTAAAAGATTTATCAATTACATTTCTTGGGTATTTTAAATCATTACCTATTTCATAAATTTTGGATATTTCCTCATCTATGAACTCAGGACTACAAATTCGTAAAGCTCTCAAAAACATTGATGAGAAAACAGACAGTTTGACTCTATCTTGATGCGAGGAATAATAGTGGACATAGGAACAGTTATTTGTAGGTTTTCTGTAAATTTTAAATTTGAATTCATTATTACCCTTAATAATTAAAACATCTAGAAAAGGCAATGAGTTATTTTCTTCAAACTCAACAGTAAAGTTTATAGAATGTGCTAAGCTATTTAATTTTCCAAGGAAATGGTGTATATCTACATTTTTGGGCTTAAGACACAAAATAAATAGCTTAGCCCATTCTATAAACTTTACTGTTGAATTTGAAGAAAATAACTCATTGCCTTTTCTAGATGTTTTAATTATTAAGGGTAATAATGAATTCAAATTTAAAATTTACAGAAAACCTCCAAATAACTGTTCCTATGTCCACTATTATTCCTCGCATCAAGATAGAGTCAAACTGTCTGTTTTCTCATTAATGTTTTTGAGAGCTTTACGAATTTGTAGTCCTGAGTTCATAGATGAGGAAATATCCAAAATTTATGAAATAGGTAATGATTTAAAATACCCAAGAAATGTAATTGATGAATCTTTTAAAATTGCTAGAAATACTTTTTACAATCCAAAAAGGGACAACCAGCCTTATTCAACTAAAAATATGTTGGTTCTCCCTTACCATGAAAACTTGGTTGATATGCCTTCTCTTCTTAAGACTTTTAATATTAAAGTTGTATTCAAAAATCTTGATACAGTAAAAAAACTTTTGATAAAGAATTCCCCGCAAAATGCTGATGGATGTGTCTATAAGATTCCTTGTAAAATTTGCGATAAATTTTATTACGGTCAAACTGGTAAAAATCTCGAACTAAGATTAAAACAACATAAATATAGCATTAGAACTGGACAAGATTCCAATGCTCTATTTATTCATGTAAGAGATTTTAACCATCCAATTGATTTTCAAAAAGTTGAGAAAGTAGTATCAAGCAAGTCCATGGTCGACAGGAATATAATTGAATCTTGTTTCATAAAAAGCAGTTTTGACAATAATATGAATATTTTCTTTGGTTTATATAAATTAGATCCATTTATAATTAATAGAATTTGGGAAGAATTTAATAATACACTGGACAAATAATAATTTTTAAATTTTCTTGGGTAGAATAGTTTGTGGGTGAGTTGTGCAAAGGACCTATCCAAGTTGGGTCGGCGCGCGTCAGGTGTTTAACCGTTGTGGGATCTGATAGTGAGGTGCTGGCCAGACCCCTTATATAGCTTCCTTGGATGCTTTACTTTCATAGTTCCTTGATAATGTGAGTAGTCACGAAAGTGCTTGGAATTTCTCTACTCTTTCAGAGTGGTTGTTTTGCATATTCTGAAATCACCTGTTTACTGTGATCTTATTGCATATATATATATATATATATATATATATATATATATATATATATATATATATATATATATATATATATATATATATATATATATATATATATATATATTGATATATATATATATATATATATGATGGATGAATATATATATATATATATATATATATATATATATATATATATATATATATATATATATATATATATATATATATATATATATATATATATATATATATATATATATATATATATATATATATATATATATATATATATATATATATATATATATATATATATATATATATATCCTCTTATTTTCATTTTGTTTCTCTCTCCTCCAGTCCTATTAATCTCGAGCATCGTATCAGTTTCCGTAGTAACCAAAGACCTTCCTTGTATACCAAAAGCTCGTCTTCATATATTTTACTTTTTTTCCAAAACATAGGCAACAGTCATTAACTGGCAGCGGCTCTTTTTACTAATCCTAGAAGTGGGGTCTTTTCATCATAGCTGCCTGTAGAAAAGTGAGAGCGTTCATTTCTTCATCAGGGTAAATAGGAGGGGCCGTGAGGCTCTACAAATTGGCCGAGTGGAAAGTGTAAGAGTTTAGTTACTGTGAGAAGGAGATAGAGGGTGTAGATGTATGATGTTGATACGGGTGCAGTAGGAAGAGGTGTATAGTTGTGTAGCTGAATGAAATAGGCGAGACAGAAGCAGGCTGAGACTGAAGCCTTCATATATGGAGCGCAGGGAAAAAAACTATTAGCCGCGGTGTGGACTTTAAAAGTCCTTTGTTATCTGTTGAGAGCTGTCTACTTATGTCTATATTAAGGACTTTCATGTAATATCTGTATGTCTGAGGCAAGGATAGTAAAGGAGAAGGCTCTTTCAAAACTATTTACTCTCTTCCGATGCTGCTGGTATGAAACAGGAGAGAGGGAGGAAATATACCATATCATATTGAAAAAAAAATATGGAATTTGCATAAGAATTAATGTGGGTAGAAGGCATAAGTCATATGTACCGCTACGTCTTAATAAATCTGGATACTGGACGCATATCCCTGCAGTGACTACCACACCTACCACCTCTGTCTCTACTTCTACAATTATTATTATTATTATTATTATTATTATTATTATTATTATTATTATTATTATTATTATTATTATTATTATTATTAAAATAAGCAAGCGGTTGATTTCAGTTTGCACCAGCATAGTATCTAGTATCATTTATGTAATTTGTGACTGGGACTGGACTAAGAAGTGATCAATGAATGATATGCTAAATTGTAATGAAATTGTAATCGTGTCTTCATGATTTTACGTGTCACTTATAACAAATTTGAAGGGACTTGAGCCAGAGCTTGCAACCACCAAACTGATCTTAGATGTGTCTATGAAAACCTGCATTTATGGTCACAGTGGGGCCCCTGCTAGCCTTCCTAGTGTCTACAGAAATACACCTAACTGGATGACTCTTATTAAGCTCCCACGGTATAGTAGACAACGCACTGGATTCTTAGGTTTAGGACTGGTTTGTCATGGGTTTCAACCCTCTTTTCTGCAAGACGATAAAAGGCATTAAAATATATTCTATGTAGTCGTTTACAGATAGAGAATGTTTTTTTTTAATTAGCAGTTACTGCTAATTACATGTGGTCAGTACTCAAAAAATTTGAAGAGATAGAATTTAAATATTTGCGAAAGAGTGGCCAAAAAAATGCAATATAGAAAAAAAAATAGCATAACAGTAATATTTTTTTAGCATCCCAGATTGAGTAGAAATTATAAATAGGTAATGTTATAGTTTAGAAATTAGGCGTGAAAAAATAATTGTTTTGCAAATCGTAAATATGGTAATACAACGTATTATTTTTTTTTTAAATTTGTTATACGAAATCATTGCAAAAGATACCTACATGCCTTATTAGAAGCTCATAACATAAGATGTTTTTGAGATGTTAAAAGTGTAAAGAAATGGGCAAACGTTTAAAAATTTATGCTTATTTGCTGAGTTAAAAACCATGTGGAGTCTGTTTAGATAACCTACTTCCTTACTGCCCCAGAGGAGCAGACATGATACACACTTCCTCTTATTTTTAATTAAATTAGTAATGTAAGCACCTATACATTTCCCTTATAATCCGGAGATTCTATTAATTAAGAAACATCAGTGTTAAAAGTTTGAAATTCATCTAATCAGGCATTCCAATAGGTGGACTGTGGTGAAGTGTTCTGTAATGCAATCAGGAGAAAGAGTAATCGGAAGAGGAAGAGGAAGAGGAAGAGAGAGAGGGATCAAGTAAAGATGGGAAGAATTTAGAGATGGAAGGAAAGAAATGAAAAGAGAAGGCAGAGAAGAAAAGGGATGGAAGAACAGAATGCCTTTAAGAAGAGAGGGATAGTGGATTAAAACATGGAAGGGAAAGAGCTTGTGATCAGAGAAGGGGAAAAATGTATGAATAAGGATGAGGAATATTGTGTGTGGTAGCAACAAGAGAATGTCCGGTGGGAGATCTATGATCAAAAGCAATATAATTAAAAGTAGACGTAATGTAAGTAGGTGGATTATTATTATTATAATCAAGGGGGAAGCGCTAAACCCGGAGGATTATACAGCGCCTGGGGGGGGGGATGTGGAAGGCATTCAGGCTTAATTCGGGGAACTGGAGCACAGATCCAATTCCCTAAATCAAGAGCCCCTCACCAACATCAAGGAACCTTCCTTGAGGGGTAAGTAGGTGGAGGTACCCATTTAGTAGAAAAAAGCTAGCGCAGTGGGCGGGTTATGAGGGAGAGCATATTAGCAACGTTCTTTGACCTGTTTCGCGTAAACAAACAGCACTCCACAAGAGAGACAAGTACCATCGAGCCGACGTCACTGAGCGTTCAGAACGATACTTTCTATTAACGAACCAGCGCCACAGAATGCTTGAAAAAACAAGAAACATGTTTTACCACCTAGCCAACATAAGTTAACATATAGAAGTGCCGTTCACCATAGGTACTGCTCATATGCTGTTCACCCTTCAAGTAGCGGATGGAAAACACATGCTTTTAGACTTCACAAGGCTCTGAGAAAATGTCTCAAAGCAGTGTTTCCTTTGTTTTAAAAGACTTTTGTTACTGCAACGACTCCTGACAGTAAGCAAAAGTTGTGGGACAATGCCACGGCGAGAAGGTTGTCGTTGTCCCAAAAATGCTGGTGCTCTTGTTCGAGAAATGTTGCTGCTCTTGTTTCATAAATTTTGCTGCTGTAGTTTGAAAGATGCTGTTGCTGTTATTCAGGGCATGAGGCAGCCATTGCTCCAAGTATGCTGCACCATTTTTTTCAGGGCATTCTGCGGCCGTTGTTCCAGATATGCTGTGATCATTGCCACAAACATGTTGCGGTTGTTCTAAATATGCTGGTGGCTTTATTCCAGACATGCTTCGGGTGTTGTGCAGATATACTGGAAACGCTGCTGGAACACACTGCTGCAGTTATAAAAACATGCTGAGATCACTGCTCAAAAACTGCTCCTGCCATTGCTCCAAATATGCTGTGGTGGTCTTTGGTCCACACATACATACTGCTCCCGATGTTCCAAATATTCTATTGGATTTTTCCAAAAATGCTTCGGATTTTACTCCAAAAATGCTTCGGATTTTACTCCAAATATGCTACTGGAATTCTTCCAAACATGCTTCAGCCGTTCATACGAAGCTGCTGCAGCCGTTGTTCTCACCATCCTGTGGAACAACGTTTCGCGAGTTGTGAGACAGGCCAAGTGGCTTATCTCGTCCCCGCAGCTGCTGAAGCCAAGGAAGCCTCAAAAAAAAAGGGCAGTGGTGAGGGAAGACATTACTGCTGCTCTTGGTGTCACCAATAGCCCCACGGTGACTATATATCGTGTAAACCATCGATTTAGTGGGCCTCGAGTTCACGTACCTCGATTTAAGAAAGTCGATCAAATGGCCCTCGATTTAACAAACTTCAGTATAACAGATTCGGAAAATGCGGGGCAAAATTTGCTGGATTCAGAATTGTTCTTTACTGATTAGATATGGCTAAACAATCCCAGCCTTATCCATCACAATTGTCTTTCTACACCTGTAGTCCATTATAGGGAGGCTTTACTATAACACAGTGTGCTCTTTCTATAGTTTGCCGTGGTAATAAAATGTTTATAGGACCCTCAGATAGAGTGCATCGCTCCCACAACAATGGTTACAGTTGCGTCACAAAATATACGGGATGTGGCCCGGCTTCGCTGTTTGTTTAACCTCCAGATCGACGGCTGTTTGTTTGTGTATTTTTCTCGTATGTTGACTGGCTCATAAAATATACTTCTCTTTCATGTCAAAATATCCAACTGTAACCTTTAATAAAAGCACAATATGATGTGTGAGAGAATTTAACTCTTTAATGATATTAAAAACAATTAAGGATAATATATTATGCTAAAAAGCATCAAGCAATATTTACACTTTTTTTGTTTGTATTTTGTTTGTGCAGTTATTTTAATTGTTCGTTTCTCTTGTCATAATCTTCATTAACATAATTGTCCCTGGGTTGTGTTTTTATTAATAATATTATTATCATTTACTCTTGATGTGATTGGTTTCATATTTTCTACAATGCTTAAAGAAAGTTCACATTAATTTTGGGCGGTGTAAGTTTTAATCTGTCAGATTTATTAAAAAAAAAAATAGGCCTCCATGCAATAACTGGAAAATGTCTTGGTATGTCTTAATTGGAGAAAAATTTTGAATTGTTCTCGGGTTATGAAGATGCCAGTCTGCTATTTTTATTGAAAAATTTATAAAACTTTATTATTTTTATTTTATTATTATTGCTATTATTATTATTATTATTATTATTATTATTATTATTATTATTATTATTATTATTATTATTATTATTATTACTATAACTAAGCGCTAAATCCTTAAGGGTTATACAGCGCTGAGAAAACTTCATATATATATATATTGGTTTTCATGAGAAAATTTGTGAATGTTTCATCCCAACCACTTCAAACCTAAAACGCTGATGTATCTTTGAAAAAGTTTTGGATAGTTATTGGTTTGTGTAGGCACCAACTTACAAACTTTTTGTTCAGCCCCTCAGCTGTCCTTCTCTGGTAGCTCACAGAGAATTTAAAATAGAATATAAAGGACGTAGCGTTTTTTAAATGCGGTGTGAAACCTTGATCCGGCTGACTAGCGGATACTGGTCATCATCTAAGTCCCGTGTCAGGCAACACTGTGCGCTTCCATCCACCACCATCTTAAATATGATAATCCTGTACAGCTTTACTGGAGAGCTGGTTATATTTTCAGGAGCATTATTCTTTGCTTCCTCAAAGGGCTTCGTTTATAACTTGCGAAAGCCTCATCCGATGGGATGAGGGGAAGGTTTCTTCTAATGCTGAAATGAGTAGATCCCGTTATGTCAATTTCATAAAATGATTGCTGTTTTGGTTTTTATGCAGTAACTTGAGAAAGTCTCATCTGATCAGCTTTAAACTTTCCACAGTGGTATGTCCCACTTAAGTCAAGGTTACCTGTAATTCATGAGGCCCGATCCCAGACCAGGCCTCCTTGTTGCTGGTCTGTCAATCAGGTTTTAGGTGGCCGTTGCCTACAGTCATAGATATGCACCTCTACTCGGCTGATCAAGAATTGACTAAAACAATTTACCAAGTTTCCTCTTAAAGACCTATGGGTTTTTGGGGGCAAATACTGTACCTTAATGTGAGGTGGGAGGAAGTTGAAGAGTCGTGGTTCCTTTATAGTTATTGAATCCTCTCTCAGCTTATTTACTGTGCCCCTCCTTTTTGTTGGAAGTACTTTACACCGACCGCAAGCCTCATGCTTTCAAATGGAGTGATATCCGAGTAAAGGTTTAGAGCCAAGCCCTGAAAAATCCTTCAGCTGTATATTTCTTTCTAGCTTATGTTCTATTATTGCAGTTGAGGACCTTCAAGCGCTCCAAGTAACTTAGGTGTTTAACGTAGTTCATACGAGCTGTATAGGTCCTCTGTACAGCCGATGATACAATTTTATTCACTTCAGATAAATCAATGCTGAACTCGCTAAAATATCTACTTGGGTCATAACTAGCAAACTCAAGAATAGGAAAACTAATTCTCTGAATCAAAAGCCCTTCGCCAGCATAAAGGAAATATATTTACCATCAAAAGTAAAAAAAAAAAATAGAAGGTAAAAGAGAACGACGAAAAGAAAAACATCAAGGAAAGGATACTATAAATATTAGACGAAGAAAATGTAATCAATAGACAAAAACGCCTATTAAAACCTTGAGTCAAACTTAAAACTTGATAAGAAGCGATGAACCTCGTCTTTTCAAAGCGTTTGTTATTAACTGGTTCTGGGTGGAGCAAGCCATTAGTAGGGTGGCCCTAGGTGGAGCAAGACATCAGCAGGGTGGCCCTGGGTGGGGCAAGCCATCAGTAACGTGCCCTGGTTGGGGCAAGCCATCGGTAAGGTGGCCTTTAGTATAGCAATGCCACCAGTAATATGACACTGTATGTGTTTAGCCATCGTCTGTCAATAACGTTGTCTTGGGTGTGGTTAGCATTCAGTAAAGTAGCCCTAAAATAGTTCAGATGTCATAGAGTGGCTCAGGGTACAGCTAGCACTAAGAATAATCCTGGGTGTGTACAGCTCTGTGTAGGGTGGTCGCTCTTGCTGTCAGGGGGCCCTGGGTGTAGAGAATCCAACTATCAGGTTAACATAGCCTCCTCTTCTTTTGTTCTCTCTGTATGCGATCCCAAACCCTATTTCAGCTCTGTGCTCGACTTCTCGAACGCGAAGATATTGGCCGGGATCCGAAAGTTAGCCGACGACCTCTCTCTCATTGTAAAGTGCAGGAACAAATTTTCGGCCCGGCAGCGAGACCTTGTTTGGTATTTGCCGAGTTTATATCCAGCGGTCGTGTGAACTCAGGAGACGCCCAGGAATTTATACTTCTTTATATTTATTTTTGGTATGAGTGTACACACACACACACACACACACACACACACACACACACACACACACACACACACACACATGTACCACTCCACACCAACCAGAACCAAGCCACACTCTGCACCCAGTTTCTTCCCCCTCAGGCACTAATACCATAACAGCAGCATTCTACCATAGTAACCAGAACTGCCTACCACACCCTCAGCCTGCACTAACCCTTCCCACCCCCAGATACAGTTCTAGAAAAGAAGCTGAAGGTATGGTACATCAACGCAGATGGAATAACAAATAAAAGTGATGAGTGGTGAGAAAGAACCACTGAGGCATCCCTGGACAACATAGCACTCACAGAGACAAAGATCCTGAGGAAAGACAGGGAAAACAGAGGGAGGGAGAGAGGAGCTGCACTGCTTGTCAAAAACCAGCAGAGTTTTGAGATGGGAGAACTAGTCAGAGGTGTAACGGATGACTACATACTGTTAACGCTTCAAACTGGGGTCGAAAAGTGATGATAGCAGTGATGTACAACCCATCACCAAACAGAAGGAGGCTAAGACAAGAATACGATGAGAGCAATAGAGCAATGGTGGCTACATTAGCCGAAGCTAAACAGAAGGGCCTACATAAGCACGGCAAAGTTACACTTTATGGAGGATTTCAACCATAAGGAGACCGACTGGGAAAATCTGAAGCCACATAGATGACCGGAGATGTTGAGGGCAAAGATGCTGGAGGCGGTGCTGGAAAACTTCATGTACCAACATGTTAGTGACACAACTAGAGAGAGAAAGCGATGAACAAGCAAGGCTCGACCTCTTATCCACCTTGAACAGTCCAGACATAGGGGATATCACACACGAAAGGCCCCTAGGCGCTAGCAACCACGTGGTCCTGAGTTTCAAATACATAGTAGGATTAATGGAGAGTGAAGCAGTACAAGAAGGATAGGAGAGGTCAACCTTCCAAAAAGGGGACTAGACAGGTATGAGGGAATGCCTGCATGAGGTGCAGTGGGTAAGAGAGCTAGAGGGAAAGAGAGTAAACGAAATAAGTGCTGTGAAGCAAAGAAAAAGTTCGTGCTAAGAGGAGTAAAAGAAACAACGGGAAGACCAGAGTCCATGGTTTATCCAGAAGTGTGGAGAGGCCAAAGCCAAGTGTGCTAGAGTGTGGAAGAAGTATATAAGGTAAAGGACTCAGGAAAACAGATAAATAACCCAAAGAGCCAGAGATGAATTTGCATGGTTAGGCATCGCTGTTAAAATGATATAGCATCAAAAGCCAAATATGACCCAAAGTTGTTATAAAGCCACATCAGAAGAAAAAAAAAAGGCAAGAACCAGGTGATCAGGCAGAGGAAGGAGGGAGAGCTCACAGGGAACGACCAAGAAATATGTAAGGAGCTCAGATCATGATTCAGGGACGTATTCATAGTGGACACGGAGAGGCTTCCAGCAAACCAAGGTAGTAGAGTGAATCAGCAAATGCTGAACACATTGCACATAGTCGAAGTGAAAAAAAAGTTAGGAGGAGCTAGACTCCTCGATGGCGGTGAGCCCAGATAATATCTCTCTTTGGGTGCTGAGAGAGGGACCAGATGCACTGTCACTAACAACAACCTTTAATAAAATCAATCAAAACGGGTCAATTGCGTGAGGTGTGGAAGAAAGTAAACGTAGTCCCGATTTTAAGAAATGGACAGATAAGCAGCTCTAAACTACAGACTAGTGTCACTGACGTATATATTATGTAAAGTTATGGAGAAGATTATCAGGAACGGCTCATGCATGACAAAGAGCACAATTTCAGAGAAGGGAAATCCTACATACGTCACAAACCTTCTGAGTTTTGCGACAAGGTAGCGTAAGTAAGACATCATGTATTGTAAGAAGACTTTCGACACAGTATCACATAAGAGACTGGTTGAAAAGCTAGAGGAGCAGACAGAAATAACAGAGAAAGTACTAGAATGGAAACAATGTGTGTTGGTATGTGACGAGGTGTCAGAGTGGGTGCATGTGACTATTAGGGCTCCACAAGCATCAGCCCTAGGTCTGGTTCCGTTTCTTATACTATATGTGAATGACATGACAGAAGGGATAGATTCAGAGGTGTCCCTTTTCGCAGATGATGTTAAGCCAATGAGGAGAATACAAGTGGACGAGGATCAGGTAAGCCTACACGGGATCTGGACAGGCTGCAAGCCTGGTCCGGGAGTTTAAACCCAGCAATTGCAAAGTTATGGAGCTTGGTAAAGGATGAAGAAGACCCCAGATGGAGTACAGCCTAAGAGGTCAAAGGCTCCAAAACTCAGTGAAAAGAATCTTGGGGTGAGCATCATACCGAGCACATCTGAGAGCACATCAACCAAATAACTGCTGCAGCACATGGGCACCTGGCAAACCTGAGAATAGCGTTTCGACACCTAAGTAAGGAGTTATTCACGACACTGTACCCTGTGTACACGTCAGGCCCATATTGGAGTATGCAGCACCAGTATGGAACCCACACCTGGTTAAACACTTCAAGGAATTAGAGAAAGTGCAAAGGTTTGCAACAAGATTAGTCCCGGAGCTAATGGGTATGTCCCAAGAGGAGTAATTAAGGGAACTCATCCTGACAACACTGGATAACAGGAGAGATAGGGAAAACAAGATAACGATATTTAAAATACTGAAAGGAACTGACAAGGTGGATAGGGACAGAATGTTGCAGATATATGACACAAAAAAGGGGTCGTAAATGGAAGCTGAAAAATTCGATGGGTCACAGGGATGTTAGGAAGTATTTCTTCAGTCATAGAGTTGCTAGGAAGTGGAACAATTTGCAGAGTCATACAGTTGAGGCAGCATCCATACATAACTTTAAGAGGAGGTACGATAATGCTCATGAAACAAGGAGAGAGTGGACCTAGTAGCGACCAGCGAAGAGGCGGGGCCAGGAGCTATGAATCGACCC
>NC_091292.1:21849178-21914178 GCF_038502225.1 Cherax quadricarinatus | reverse complement strand
TGGGAAGCGAAGAAGTTGTTTTGACGGACTCAGTGAAATGCTTCGGGTCAGCAAAAATAATTAATTCATGCTGGAGATACGAAGCCTTGGGAAATTATAGGGGATCAGGAGGGTAGCTCCAGTTCTCTGGATCAAGAGCCCTTCACTGGCATCGAAGAGACGACTCAGGTGGGATAGTGATGACAAAAATGACGATAACGTCGAGAAATGTGGCCAAAAAGGAACGTCTTTCAAGGAAGGTTTATGAAATATATAAATTTCCCCCAATCTTAGATTTTATTGCCTTTAACCACTGTCTGGTAACTCTCTCTCTCTCTCTCTTTATTTCTTTCTTTTTCTCCCACACACACACACACACACACACACACACACACACACACACACACACACACACACACACACACACACACACACACACACACACACACACACACACACGAGCGCGCGCATACACGCTGAGAAAAATGTAATAAATGACCTTATAATAATTATATCAAATGCCCAAAGTTTTTAAAATGTCTGGCAATTAAAATGTCTACTCAATGAGGGGAGACCCGTTTAAAGGCGGAAGGAACTTTCATAATAATAATAATAATATTATTATTATTAATATTAATAATAATCTTTATTTCTACAAGTACATGTACAGGCCTAGCTAACATCAATGACATACTACTATATTTAAAAGCCCCTTGTTATGTAGAGTATTTCAGGCAAATTTGGTTAATTTTGTTCAGGATACGACCCACACCAGTCGACTAACCCCCAGGTACCTATTATGCTCATAGGTGAATAGGGGCAGCAGGTGCCTTCATGAAACGTCCTAATGTTTCCACCCATATCGGGGATCGATTCTCAGACCTCAGTGTGTGAGCTGAGTGAGTTGGCAATCGAGCTACGGGACACCTAAACATGATGCTGTTGAAGGGCTCTTGAGCAGGAAATTAGAGCTCTCCTATCCTTTGACGGATCAAACATGAATACTTCTTATTCTCCAGACGTTGTATGGCCCATAAATTTGAAACTAATAATAAGAATATAGACTTGCATAAATATATTTCTCTGTCCTTAGCGAGGACCGCAAGGTTAGCTACCTTGAAGAAACTAAGAAGCCGAAGTAGTTTAAGACACTTGAGGGGAAGAAGAACCTTTTGAAGTGCAATACGAGTCGACAACGTGAAAAACGCGAAATTACAGGTAGAAAATATAACACAAATATGTAGTTTTACCTGGGCTTCAGTGGCATTGGAAAGAAAAAAGAATTTATCCTGCCACTGTTAAAAGCGAAAATATACTTTATGTTTAAATATATATATAGTTCAACAAACGCAGAAAATTTCAATTTCGATAAATACAATGGAAATTCTCACTTAAAAATACAGAAAGTATAACATAAATGCTCTTCTCTGCGGGGCTGGCGGTAGTGGGTGTGGAGAAATTGATTCTCTTACAGATATTGACAGGACCTACTGTACCCTTGAGGCCAAGTCATATACCACCAGGAAAGCGAGTAAAGCAAAAGGCAGGGTTGCCTTACACTTTCATGAACACACTCACGATCTCCTTAAGGGTGAAATAACATGCAAACATTTATTACCAATTCCAAATTTAGAAACTAGTACGTGAAACATCCTTAGGTGGACAGCCATGAGTGTAGCATGTTAAACTAATGCACATCATTGCTTTGATGAAATTGGTGGAGCAGAGACAAGCACGTTCGGGTCATACATCTCCTGGGAAATGAGTTATAACCGGGTATCACTGAATCCCATAAGCCCAGGGCCCTTCTAGAATGTTGCCAGACAGAATTCATAAACTCTCCTCCCTTACTAGAGACTCAGTTATTCCTATTTTAAAACTTTTTTCCTATTTTTGGTAGTAACGTAGTTATTTAAATTAATCACATATAGCCTATATGTAATGTACCATAACGCAAGTAGCTTTATTTGCAATATAAATTACATATTGTCAATAAATAATGGCTACAATGGTTTATTGCGAACACTTACGAACTCTTGTCTTGGTTTTAGATTACTGCTAACCAGAACTAAATCTTTCTCGGAATGAGGGTGATTAAGATCTACTTTAATAAGTTTAGAAATGCCATGGTTATTTTCCTTTCCAACGCTTAGAAGTTTGCATTTGTCTATATTAAGCTGCATCTGTCACTTCTCCGACCACTGCATCAGTCTATTCAGATCGTCCTGTAGTGCACTAGAGTGCTCGTCAAGATTAATTCGACTGCTTATTCTGGTGTCGTCGGCAGACTTGCTTATATCGCTATTTATTCCCTCATCTATGTAGTTTATGTATATTGTGAACAGCAAAAGGCCGAAGACTGACTACTGTGGAACACCGCTTATGACATGTCCCCAGTCTGAGTTCTCTCCATTTATGCAAGCTTTCTATAGTCTGTCAACGACGCCTCCATCCAGGAAAAAGATTTTCCTCCTGTTCCGTGTACCTCTACTTTCCTCAACAACCTCCGATATAGAAGTCTATCAAAAGCCTTACTGAAGTCCATACACACAATATCTTATTCATTACCATAATTCTGCCTCCTTAGTAACTTAGCGAAACAAGAAAATGCTCATGACCTTTCCAAATACGTAGTAACCTTGGGGAGAGTTGTTGGCGGGTATGATGGTGAAGGGTAAAGGGAGCGGGTGAGGGGGTGGTTGAGAGTAAGGGGAAGGATGAAAGGGGAAGGTGAAGACAAAGTATTTTTATTTTTGTTCAGTTTGAACACAAGCTTGCACATTGCGATCTCTTGGCTCATCTCCGTATCGCGAGACGGGTCTCACGTCAAGTCAGATGTTACAGGGGTAATCACAAGTTAGGAGCAAAAGTTAAAATTGGAGATCAAATTGAAAGACGCCCCGGAGCTTTCATTTATTAGGGGTGGGATCCTTCTTTGTGCCAATACTGGGGCAACATATCTCGCTGAGTGTGTGTGTGTGTGTGTGTGTGTGTGTGTGTGTGTGTGTGTGTGTGTGTGTGTGTGTGTGTGTGTGTGTGTGTGTGTGTGTGTGTGTGTTTGTGTACTCACCTATTTGTAATCACCTATTTGTGGTTGCAGGGGTCGAGACATCTTTCCTGGCCGCACCTCTTCACTACTCGCTAATAGGTCCTCTTTCCCTGCTCCATGAGCTTTAACATACCTCGTCTTAAAACTGTATAGTTGAAGCCTCCACTACGTCGCTTGCCAGATTACTCCACTTCCTGACAAATCTATGACTAAAGAAATACTTCCTAACATCCTCTTGACTCATCTGAGTCTTCAATTTCCAACTGTGACCCTTTGTTTCTGTGTCCCATCTCTGGAACATCCTGTCTTTGTCCACCTTGTCTATTCCTCACGGTATTTTGTATGTTATTATTATGTCTCTCTTGACCTTCCTGTCCTCCAGTGTCGTGACGCCGATTTCCCTTAACCTTTCTTCGTAGGACATTCCCCTTTGCACTTTCTCTAAATTCTTGACGTGCTAGACCAGGTGTGGGTTCCAAACTCGTGCTGCATACTCCAGTATGGGCCTGACATACACTGTGTAAAGAGCCTCAGGAGATGTGCTCGGTATTATACTCACCCCAAGATCCTTTTCCTTGAGTGAGGTTTGCAGTGTTTGGCCACCTAGCCCATACTCTATCTGCGGTCTTCTTTGCCCTTACCCGATCTTCATGACTTTGCATTTGGCGGGGTTAAATTCGAGGAGCCAGTTGCTGTACCAGGCTTGTAGCCTGTCCAGGTCTTCTTATCCGATCTAATTCTCCTCATTAGATTCACATCATCTGCAATCAGGGACACTTTAGAGTCTATCCCTTCTGTCATGTCATTCACATATACCAAAAATAGCACTGGTCATAAGACTGACCCCTATGGAACCCCCTCTCGTCACAGGCGCCCACTCTGACACCTCGTCACGTACCATGACTCGTTGTTGCCTCCCTGTCAGGTATTCTCTGATCCATTGCAATGCCCTTCCTGTTATGCGTGTTTGATCCTCTAGCTTTTGCACTAATCTCTTGTGAGGAACTGTGTCGACGGCCTTCTTGCAGTCCAAGAAAATGCAGTCTACCAACCCCTCTCTCTCGTGTCTTATTGCAGTTACCTTGTCATAGAACTCCAGTAGGTTTGTGACACAGGATTTTCCTTCCCTGAATTCGTGCTGGTTGTCGTTTATAAGCTAATTCCGTTCTAGGTTCTCCACCACTCTCCTCCTGATAATCTTCCTCATGACTTTGCATACAATACACGTCAGTGACACTGGTTTATAGTTTAGTGCCTCGTGTCTGTCTCCTTTCTTAAAAATGGGGACTACATTTCCCATCTTCCATACCTCAGGTATTTGCCCATTTGCAATGGATGTGTTGAAAATTGTTGTTAGTGGCACACACAACGTCTCTGCTTCCTTTCTTAGGATCCACGGAAGGATGTCCGGTCCCACCGCCTTGAGGTATCAAGTTCGTTTAGAAGCTTCTTCTCCTCCTTCTTGGTTGTGTGTATCTCATTCTCATAAGGCACTTGTTGGTATATCCCTTGTTGGTGTACCCTTCTGTTCTGACTTTCCGGAGTCCTTTCTGTCTCCAGTGTAAATACTTCCTTAAATCTCATATTGAGATCCTCACATACTTCTTCGTCGTTTTTTGTGAGCTTCCCACCTCCCTTCCTCAGCCTGATTACCTCTTCTTTGACTGTTGCCTTCCTCCTGATGTGGCTATACAATAGCTTCAGGTCAGACTTGACTTTCAATGTTATGTCGTTTTCATACTATCGCTGGGCCTCCCTCCTTATCTGTGCATACTCTTTTCTGGCTCTTCGACTAATCTCTTTATTTTCATGGGTCCTTTGTCTTCTGTATTTTTTCCATTCTCTGACACACTTAGTTTTTGCCTCCGTACACCAAGGGCTCGTTCTGGTCTCCCCATTATTTCTGTTGCCCTTGGGAACAAACCTCTCCTCCACCTCCTTGCATTTTGTTGTCACGTAGTCCATTTCGTTTACTGATTTTCTTACCAATTCTCTGTCCCACTGAACCTCCTGTAGGATGTTCCTGATGCCTGTGTAATCCCCACTTTTGTAGTTTGGCTTTTCCCATCCTACTCCTGTTACCCTTTTCCCTGTGTGAGTGTATTTGTGTGTACTCATCTATGGGGTTGCAAGGGACGAGTCACAGCTCATGGCCCGTGTGTGTGTGTCTGTGGGTGTCTGTGTGTGACACACGAATAATAAAATTAACATCATTTCAAAACGTCCGTGAGGTACAAACAAAAATATAAATAAATGCATTTAAGTATTATATTGGATAGTGGTAATTAACTTCCTATGGATTAATATTAAAAATTTCTAGCTTAATTTAGCACTGTATAATCATTTCTATGTAAAAGTTTATAATGTTAGCACTTTGGGAATTTATCTGGGAAATTCCATAGACGACTGCGCAGAGTCGAGAATCATACACTGGGTATGACACCACCTTGCGTAGTAGAAAAGCTGAGAAAAACGCATATCAGATGGGCCAGATGTTGAGGGTGCAACTTCACCATACACAAGCTGCCTAGAAGAGCTACAGAAATTCATTAAAATAAAGCAAACACCATACATGTGTAAAACAATTCCAGTTTATTATTTACTGTAACATATATTTTAAGATATATATTTTCTAGGGAAAGTAAATTTAACATTTAGGCCTCAATAGGTAATCCTTTGGTATTCTACTTACTACTTACTACTTACTCGAAAAGATCTTTGCAGGATGTATAAAGTTACCTCGGACAGGTTACGATATACATGACATTCCTGATCATGTCTTCCTGGACCTTCTATCAATTAATATCATCAGGTTCAGTTTTCTAGCCAAAGTACAGGGATTTTTTCCTTGACTCCGAGATCAGTCTCGTTTTAAATATCTTCACTTTCTTTAGTGTCGGGCAGTGATAATCAGGGCCTCCACGCAGGTGCTGCTTACTCTACGCCTGACTTGTAAAACATGTACGCAGTCCTGAATGTTGTTTCTTAATATTTCTTGAATTCCATAATTTTTTTTATCTGTTTTGTATCACTTCATGAAACGCACTCCAAGAGTCGGTGTCATCTGTTTTGAATGGGGAGTCATATACGCCAGAAGCACCAGGTAAACATTAAAATTTCTTATCATGGCAGCAAGGAACCGCCTAGCTGATTGTGACTATCTTCCACGCTATGTGCATCTTAATGTTTCTCAACAAACAGCAATACCATGAGAGAGAAAAAAAATCCTAATATCCAGGAAAAGGTGTCACAGAAGTACTCACACAAGTTAAGTCGCCACATGATGATGGTCCTAGATGGATTAAAATATCGTGTAATAATTTAATATATCACCAGTTTCTGAGCTAGCTATTAAATGCCGCAGCTGCGGTACAATGACTCATCAAAGTAGGGATAATGTTTTAAGAGAGATGAGCGTCGGTTTAGTCATCTTAAGCTGTGATTTACATGCGTGTGTTTATTTGGTTGAATCATATCATTTCTGTGTAACTTGTCACTGAAGACAATGCTTAATTGATCAGGTTCGAACGTAGACTGTGATTATGAAGACAATTAGAATCATTTACATTCTGCAAAGACTGTCTCAGGGTACAGTGATTATCTTCATTAAAGAAAACGTTTCGCCCATGCAGAGACTTTATCACATCAGTAATTCACTCGACGAAGCGTCGCGGTATATAAAAGTATCCACTGTATCTATATGACAATTTCATTCCATTCTGCTTCCAGTGGTATCACTAAACTTTCCCGAACCTCATCTATGTTAGCAACGAGCATTCTAGTTTTCTTTCGAATATATCGTTTATTTGGTAAACAATAATGAGATACATAAAATCTGTACCAATATATTATTTCAATGTTTTATATGAGGTAGTTGCTTAAATCCCCAAGCTAATGCAATTATAAACCAAAATTAGTTGAAAATTAAAAGCGCTATTTTCCTAATGGTACTTTATATCAAATTACAGGTTTAGAATTAATAGTTCAGCTGATTTCATATATTGCTTTCTTCTCGTATAATTGTCTAAACTTATTTGACAACGAGACTGCAATATTTCAATTAGTAAATTTGATGCTGTGTAATTGGGTCTATAAATGAGTGTAGAGATATTGAAGAGAAAACAGACTTTACAGAACACAAGCTTTTACTGGGACAACGTGTCGCCCTGTTTAGACCTAAATGTTGTCTGCTTCTTTTCCTCACCTGCTAAATATATTATTTTTTCAGAATGTACGAACATTGCCCCACTGTCATATGTTCTTTAGTTAATGAGTGAATATAGGATGGAAAGGATATACTTTGCTGATATATACTTTCTATGCTAACTTAATAAAAACGACAATGAAAGTACTATATTCCTTGCTAATTATAATTACATAAATTTCATTGACATAAAACACATATACAACTTTTAGCCAACTATATTAAAGATAGTCTGAATTGCGAATATCATTGTTACTCAAAGACATATGATCCTAATCAAGGAATAAATGGAAATAAAAGGGTTACTGCCGCTGGTTTGGGGACAAGGTTCGCACATCCTCAGCACAATTAAAGGATCAAACGATAAATTACACAAACAATACCTAAATTAATTTAGGTTACCTAAAACTCTGAGCTAAATTTAATACAGATAAAAGTTTATTTACTACAGTGGTTTGCGATGAACGCATGAGAAAGTTAATGTTAAGGGAGAGAGTAGTACGGACGAGAAAAAAATGAAAAAGAGAAAGTGAGTGGGGTGGAGAGATAATCAGAGTAGCAGGGAATGGGTGGAATGGCGGAGGAAAGGGATGGGAAGGGGGTTGTAAGAGGAAATATTAACAGGCGTTTAGAGTAAAACGAGAAGAAAAGTTAAGGGAATGCGAGAGGGACAGTGAGGAAGATGAGAAGGGAGAAGGGGTAAAATGAGAGAGATGTGAGAAAGGGTAGGAGGGGCAGGTTAGATGAAAGGATTTAGTCAAGGTCAACAAGTCTCTTGGCGCATATCCTGATAAACCAAACCAGCAGTATATTCCATTGAATTCAGTACTCATCTCTCCCCATTCATCAGCTTGTCGGTATTAGATACGTTTGATCTTACGACAGACGTTCACATCAGCCAATACCTTTAGCCAATGGGCCAATAATCACCTACACACACGCCGGTTTCCATTACATCATTTCTCTGAGGAAAATTTACACGACTGAAGCCCCAGATCATTATTTAGCAGAGTTTCTTTGCATGTGTTGATACAATAGCAGAACTTTTCATATAATGCAGTGCTTACATTAAGCGTCGAACTCAACAACAGCGACTGTGTTATCGCATATATTAATAAAGATTTGTATTAAAACAAATATGGAAAGAGGATGAATGACTTTGCTATATGTTAAAATTCAATGTAAGATAAGGTGTTAAATTATATTGAGATCCGGCAAAGTGTCAGGAAAACATTCTCATTTTGTACTCTTTGTACGGAAGAAAAGAAACATTGCAAGACAAGCTTTACTGGGATAAAATTCTTTTGCTACCAGTAAAATTTTGTCTCACAGATTAAGTCTTTCTGTCATTATTCTTGGCAGCGCGTCAGTTGTATCCGTGATTTTGTATGATACAACGAAGGAAAATATAATAACGATAAAATAATGGCTAAAGACACGAATAAATCAAACGATAAATGGAAGGATCCGTCAAGATTTCACGAAGCTAAGAGACTACCATGTTCAAAATTAATTTTCCATTTTAGCTTGATTCTGCTTCTACACGAAGCGAACATGTATCACACCTTGACCTAATACATCCACGTAAGGTGGGTGGAAAATAACGTAATAGTGACAGTTAAATTACAATATTTAAAAAGAAAAACATCGATGTACCACAGCAATTATTTTTCGAAACCAAGCTGCAAAATACAAATAAAGCTTCTCTCTCTCTCTCTCTCTCTCCCTCTCTCTCTCTCTCTCTCTCTCTCTCTCTCTCTCTCTCTCTCTCTCTCTCTCTCTCTCTCTCTCTCTCTCTCTCTCTCTCTCTCTCTCTCTCTCTCTCTCTCTCTTTCTCTCTCGTTAACTATGTACGCTTACCCATCCATATGAAATTACATTTTCGAAAAAACAAAATGTATGCTTTAAAGATTTATTCAGTAATTTTGTAAAGTAATGCCTTCACAAACGTAACACTGAAAACAGATTTCGATATTTAGGTCTGTAGGTAAATATGGCTTACTGGTAGGTAGCAGTGTCAGTATGGACATAGTTTCATATATTTTTATTTTCGTTTACGCACTCACACAAACACACACACACACACACACACGGCAGGGAGAGAGAAGACCCAGTAGCAAACCAGTGAAGAGGCGGGGCCAGGAGCTAAGAATCGACCCCTGACACCACAAATAGGTGAGTACACACACACACACATACACACACACCACTTCAGATCATATACACTATATTTATCATGGCGTGGCTATTGTATGGAACCCCATCTAGTTAAGCACATGCAGAACGAGGTGAATGAAGTATTAGCAGAGATTTACGGAGCTGAAACTGACAGTATTGGAGGACCTAGGTACGGAGAAGGATGATGAGGACAAATTGTCTGAGAGAAATGACTAATTAGCACCAAAGTGACTCAGAAGCAGAAGCCACAGGTAACCCTGGTTTACAATAGGATTGGAGCATCCTGCCAAGTTCTGTGGAACAATATGTTAGGCTACTAAAACTAATATTTTCGGGAGGATTTCACAAACAGGTTAGACAATTGTGTGATTAAGAAATGTTACATTAGAAAAAATCTGATGGGAAAATGCTGCAATGCTCTTATATTCTCATGTTCTTGTGACCTATATATATATATATATATATATATATATATATATATATATATATATATATATATATATATATATATATATATATATATATATATATATATATATATATATATATATATATATATATATATATATGTATATAATCTCAATGTTGTTAAAAAGTGGATGTGGACGTAGTCTCCCCTGAACTACATGAAGACCTCTAAACCATATACCAGACTCACTGACGCAGGGCTTTATAGCAGTTTCCGCAGGGAAGGAGATATCCACATCGTGGAGACAGCTATAAGTATGCTTATTCGTTTACAGGAGCACAAATATACCTGTCGAATGGATAACGTCAATAACGCATGTGTGCAGCACTGCAACTCTTATTTACACTTAAAGGTGTGGGATAAAGCCAAGCTACTGTTTTAGGAAAACTCTTAGGTTAAGTGTCGATGCTTGGAATCATTTGCAACAAAACTTACGAATACCATGAAACAAAACACTGATATGATCATTTTACCAGCACCATACAGAAGACCTAGTAGCGATCAGTGAAGATACGGGGCCAGGAGCTGAGTTTCGACCCCTGCAACCACAATTAGGTGAGTATTTTATCTTAGAACAGAAAACTCCAAATGAGAGCCGAAAGCCGCTTAGTGTTCCTCACTGAAAATTAAACAGTGATGCACCTGACTCTTAATACTAACGTTTTCACCCTTGATAACTATATTAAAGTATGTGAGAAAGACACGTAAGCCATAATCAAGACCTTTATTGAGGAAACGTTTCGCTCACCAGGGGCATCTTCATCCTCAATAAAAGTTAATCATATCTGTGTTTTCCTTTCCTACTTGTCAGTGTTAATCACCATGTTTAAAGTGGCGACTATATTTTAACGTTATCATATTAATGGTAGATGAGGAAGATAAATGTGTAAAGCTTTCGTGTCTTTTATTCCCGAAACGTTTCACCTCCACTGCAGGCTTCTTCAGTCAGACACAAAGGAGATTAATATACTGGTGTCAGGTGAAGAAGAAATTTTGAGGTGTTGAGTCTTTCTGCCTTGATCGAGGTTGTTCACTTTCGCAATGCTGATCAAGGCTATGAAACACAACTTTTGACAAGGCTGAAAGAATGAACGCTTCACAATTACCTCCCCACTTCTATCAAGAATGAGAGATGGAACACTTCAAGATCTATTCTTTAACTGTCTCCAGCAAATTAGTCACCTCTGAATTCGACTGAAAAAACCTGCAGTTCAAGAATATTGCACACGTGTATCATGCATTGACGATTTAAACTCTTTGTAACTTATATCTGTGCTTGAAAAATCCAGGCATAGGTAAAACGTAGTACCAATAAAAAACTTCGCTGCCCACCACCAGGGACTTAATCTGTCTCATGTAGAACCAGCGAAAGAAGTGGAGAGAGGCAGCAGTGGCAGACATGATCACATATGGGCAGGGTTCATTTGTGGGCCTGATATTCTTCCACTGCAGATAGGAAGCTCGTCTATCTAGCACTCAGCAGACGGAGGATGGAGCCTCCATCACGACTTACGCTGAATGAGCCAAGTGGGTTTAGCACTTAACATGAATTAACATGATTTCTTTTCATTTCCATTGGTTTCACTGTAAATGACTCCGGTCTCACGTCTCTCTATTAGATTGACCGGTGGTGGGCAAAACATCTCCCAAAGAAGACATTCAGGTGTTGTACATGCGCCTTGCTCATAAATATATTGATATTATATCGCTTTGACCTAAAGATGCAGCAACAGATTACACAGTCACATGTGCAGTCTCCCAAGGTTCAGTATTTGGACCATTGTTGCTCATAATATTTCATAAATATCCTGCCAAAGAAAATTAAATCCTCTGTACCAGTGTTTACCGAAAATATTAAACTGATGAGAGAGATGACAACTGGAGACGACAAGAAAAGGTTCCAAGACGACTTGAATGGAGTCCTGAAGTTCAGAGAAGAATAGGATCTAGGAGAGAGCGTCGTTCCGTGCATGTCTCGCTAAGAAAGTATTTAATGTTCATCTTCAGCACTATATACAAAATAACCTTACCAAATATTTTTTTCGTAAATTATAAAAAACAGGTCTCTCTCTCTCTCTCTACATATATATATATATATATATATATATATATATATATATATATATATATATATATATATATATATATATATATATATATATATATATGTCGTGCCGAATATGTAAAACTGGTCAATAAACAAAAACTCATTTAAAATTAAGTATTTCTGAAATTTTCTATTATACTTTTAAAGATATATTTTTTTCATTAATGTTAATGTAAAAATTTATAATTTTGCACCAAAAGAATCTTAGAAAACTTACCTAACCTTATTATAACAAGAGCAATTTATTTTAGCCTAACCAAACTAAATATATTTTAGATTTGTTTACAATAATTAATACTAAACAAACACAGTGAAATATATTTTTTTCATTAGATTCATTAATGATTTTGGCGAAATTATTGCATACACAAATTTTCGCTTGTCCTATATGGCAAGATGAGGGTTGCTATTTAAGCCAGGATCGCAAGTTCTGCCTATTCGGCACGACATATATATACATACATACATATATATATATATATATATATATATATATATATATATATATATATATATATATATATATATATATGTATATATATATATATATATATATATATATATATATATATATATATATATATATATATATATATATATATATATATATATATATATATTATTTTTTTTGTCACACTGCCCGCCGATTCAAACCAAGGCAGGGTGGCCCGAAAAAGAAAAACTTTCACCATCATTCACTCCATCACTGTCTTGCAAGAAGGGTGCTTTACACTACAGTTTTTAAACTGCAACATTAACACCCCTCCTTCAGAGTGCAGGCACTGTACTTCCCATCTCCAGGACTCAAGTCCGGCCTGCCGGTTTCCCTGAACCCCTTCATAAATGTTACTTTGCTCACACTCCAACAGCACGTCAAGCACCAAAAACCATTTGCCTCCATTCACTCCTATCAAACACGCTCATGCATGCCTGCTGGAAGTCCAAGCCCCTCGCACACAAAACCTCCTTTACCCCCTCCCTCCAACCTTTCCTAGGCCGACCCTTACCCCGCCTTCCTTCCACTACAGACTGATACACCCTTGAAGTCATTCTGTTTCGCTCCATTCTTTCTACATGTCCGAACCACCTCAACAACCCTTCCTCAGCCCTCTGGAACAGTTTTGGTAATCCCGCACCTCCTCCTAACTTCCAAACTACGAATTCTCTGCATTATACTCACACCACACATTTCCCTCAGACATGACATCTCCACTGCCTCCATCCTTCTCCTCGCTGCAACATTCATCACATATGCTTCACACCCATATAAGAGCGTTGGTAAAACTATACTCTCATACATTCCCCTCTTTGCCTCCAAGGACAAAGTTCTTTGTCTCCACAGACTCCAAAGTGCACCACTCACCCTTTTCCCCTCATCAATTCTATGATTCACCTCATCTTTCATAGACCCATCCGCTGACACGTCCACTCCCAAATATCTGAATACATTCACCTCCTCCATACTCTCTCCCTCCAATCCATCCGCTGACACGTCCTCTCCCATATATCTGAATACATTCACCTCCTCCATACTCTCTCTCTCCAATCCATCCGCTGACACGTCCACTCCCAAATATCTGAATACATTCACCTCCTCCATACTCTCTCCCTCCAATCTGATATCCAATCTTTCATCACCTAATCTTTTTGTTATCCTCATATCCTTACTCTTTCCTGTATTCACTTTTTATTTTCTTCTTTTGCATACCCTACCAAATTCATCCACCAATCTCTGCAACTTCTCTTCAGAATCTCCCAAGAGCACTGTGTCTTCAGCAAAGAGCAACTGTGACAACTCCCACTTTATGTGTGATTCTTTATCTTTTAACTCCACGCCTCTTGCCAAGACCCTCGCATTTACTTCTCTTACAACCCCATCTATAACTATATTAAACAACCACGGTGACATCACACATCCTTGTCTAAGGCCTACTTTTACTGGGAAATCATTTCTCTCTTTCCTACATACTCTAACTTGAGCCTCACTACCCTCGTAAAACCTCTTCACTGCTTTCAGTAACCTACCTTCTACACCATACACCTGCAACATCTGCCACATTGCCCCCCTATCCACCCTGTCATACGCTTTTTCCAAATCCTTAAATGCCACAAAGACCTCTTTAGCCTTATCTAAATACTGTTCACTTATATGTTTCACTGTAAACACCTGGTCCACACACCCCCTACCTTTCCTAAAGCCTCCTTGTTCATCTGCTATCCTATTTTCCGTCTTACTCTTAATTCTTTTAATAATAACTCTACCATACACTTTACCAGGTATACTCAACAGACTTATCCCCCTATAATTTTTGCACTCTCTTTTGTCCCCTTTGCCTTTATACAAAGGAACTATGCATGCTCTCTGCCAATCCCTAGGTACCTTACCCTCTTCCATACATTTATTAAATAATTGCACCAACCACTCCAAAACTATATCCCCGCCTGCTTTTAACATTTCTATCTTTATCCCATCAATCGCGGCTGCCTTACCCCCTTTCATTTTACCTACTGCCTCACGAACTTCCCCCACACTCACAACTGGCTCTTCCTCACTCCTACAAGATGTTATTCCTCCTTGCCCTATACACGAAATCACAGATTCCCTAACTTCATCAACATTTAACAATTCCTCAAAATATTCCCTCCATCTTCCCAATACCTCTAACTCTCCATTTAATAACTCTCCTCTCCTATTTTTAACTGACAAATCCATTTGTTCTCTAGGCTTCCTTAACTTGTTAATCTTACTCCAAAACTATATACATATATATATATATATATATATATATATATATATATATATATATATATATATATATATATATATATATATATATATATATATATACATACATATATATATATATATATATATATATATATATATATATATATACTATATATATATAATATATATATATATATATATATATATATATATATATATATATATATATATATATATATATATATATATATATATATATATATATATATCATACGTACCTGACCTGTCCTACAGATACACTCGAGAAGCTCCATACATTGACAACAAGCATACAGCCTGAACTGAGGGGAGCTGCAGAACCCTTGTCGGTTTAGCGCTTTATTTGATTATAATAATAATGAAATGAGGGGATTTACTATAACGAGAAGAACGCAACGAACTTTAATCAACAGCGATTGAACAGAGTGTTGGAAAATCAGAGTGCAGACGAGATACGGAATATATACTCGTTTATCTTTCAATACGTACTCGTTTATCTGTTTACTGCTAAGTGAACATCGCCAACATGTGCAAGTAAACCTGCGCTTACGTCTCCACTCGTCCGGGTTGACTCTGGGTCCATCAGTTCGGAGCTAAAGGCGGTATTGTATACCTGTCTTGCACAATTAAATTTCTGAATATGATGACTGGGGTTGGCATCCACTTATCAGCCCGAGTAATAAAAGGCGACACACCATCAATGTTTGATTTTGTATTTGCTAGGAAATATGATATAATTTATCATGAATTCCTACTTGGAAAAAGCAGTCATATTCTTCCGGTAATAACTTTGCCTTGTATATTGTGATTTCTCCAGTTTATTGTGATCTTATTGCATATATATATATATATATATATATATATATATATATATATATATATATATATATATATATATATATATATATATATATATATATATATATATATATATATATATATATATATATATATATATCTACATATGTATATATATATATAAATATATATATATATATATATATATATATATATATATATATATATATATATATATATATATATATATATATATATATATATATATATATATATATGTCGTGCCGAATATGTAAAACTGGTCAATTAGCAAGAACTCATTTAAAATTAAGTTCTTTCTGAAATTTTTTCTTATACGTTTAAAGATATATTTTTTTTCATTAATGTTAATGTAAAAAATTTAAATTTTGCTCCAAAAGAATCTTAGAAAACTTACCTAACCTTATTATAACAAGAGCAATTTATTTTAGCCTAACCCAACTAAATGTATTTTTAATACGTTTACAGTAATTTAGTACTAAACAAACAAAATCAAATGTATTTTTTTCGTTAGGTTCAGAATGGTTTTGGCGAAATTATTGCATACACAAATTTTCACTTGTCCTATATGGCAAGATGAGCGTTGCTATTTAAGCCTAGATCGCAAGTTCTGCCTATTCGGCAAGACATATATATATATATATATATATATATATATATATATATATATATATATATATATATATATATATATATATATAGTCTTTACGCCCACAGCAGGACTCGAACCTGCAAACTCTGCATCAGAGTCCACAGTACTTTACCACGGAGCCAGTCCTTAGATAAGTATGGGCGCCGTGGTAAAGTACAGTGGACTTTGATACATAGTTTGCAGGTTCGAATCCTGCTGTGGACGTAGAGACAATATTTGTAAAGAATTTCTCCTGTTTTCGAATTGTTAAGCATATATATATATATATATATATATATATATATATATATATATATATATATATATATATATATATATATATATATATATATATATATATATATATATATATATATATATATATATATATATATATATATATATATATATGCAAAACAACCACTCTGAAAGAATAGAGAAATTCCAAGCGCTTTCGTGACTACTCACATTATCAAGGAACTATGAAAGTGAAGCATCCAAGGAAGCTATATAAGGGGTCGGCCAGCACCTCACTATCAGATCCCACAACGGTTAAACACGTGACGCGCGGCGAGCCAACTTGGATAGGTCCTTTGCAAAACTCACCCCCAAGCTATTTATTTGTCCAGTGTATTATTAAATTCTACCCAAATTCTATTAATTATAAATGGATCTAATTTTCTCTATTCTTTCAGAGTGGTTGTTTTGCATATTTTGAAATCACCTGTTTACTGTGATCTTATTGCATATATATATATATATATATATATATATATATATATATATATATATACATACACATTTATATATATATATATATATATATATATATATACATACACATATATATATATATATATATATATATATACATAGAGATATATATATATATATATATATATATATATATATATATACATACATATTTATATATATACATATATATACATACATATTTATATATATATATATATATACATACATATATATATATATATATATATATATATATATATATAAAGGGAAATTATAGGAGGATAAGTCTGTTGAGTATACCCGGTAAAGTATATGGCAGAGTTATTACTGAACGAATTAAGAGTAATACGGAGAGTAGGATAGCAGATGAACAAGGAGGCTTTAGGAAAGGTAGAGGGTGTGTTGACCATGTGCTTACAGTGAAACACACAGGTGAATAATACGGAGGTTTTTGTGGCATTAATGGATTTGGAAAAGGCGTATGACAGGGAGGTCAGGGGGCAATGTGGCAGATGTTGCAGGTGCATAGTATAGGAGGTAGGTTACTGAAAACAGTGAATAGTTTTTACGAGGATAGTGAGGCTCAGATTAGAGTATGTAGGAGAGAGGGAGACTATTTCCCAGTAAAAGTAGGCCTTAGACAAGGATGTGTGATGTCACAATGGTTGTTCAATATATTTGTAGATGGGGTTGTAAGAGAAGTGAATGCGAGGGTCTTGATGTTACAAAAAACGCAATTTCTAATAAGCATAGACATCTCCAGTGAATACTAGAAAGCATCCAGTCTGTTACTGGGTTTTCGTAACAAGTAGTCAGTATCCTGGTCCAATTATCCATTGGAATTCAATAAGAATTATTAGTGCTTCAGGATTACAACTGGTAGGCTACTAACTAAAGAAATTAAAATTTAATAAGTTTATTAATAATGATGTCTAGGAGTATATTATCAAATTATTAAATAAATCAAAATAAAATAATAAACACTTCTCTCGTGAACAGTATTATTGTGCTGAAGGCACATATCACATTTTTATGTCTTAAGTACCGTCTGGTACATTAACATTTAATATTACACACACACACACACACACACACACACACACACACACACACACACACACACACACACACACACACACACACACACACACACACACACACACATACACACACGCATACACACACACATACACACACACACAAACACACATATATATATATATATATATATATATATATATATATATATATATATATATATAAAATATATATATATATATATATATATATATATATATATATATATATATATATATATATATATATATATAATTATATATAAATATATATATATATATATATATATATATATATATATATATATATATATATATATATATATATATATATATATATATATATATACATATATATATATATATATAAAGGGGAAGGGGACAAAATAGATTGTAAAAATTATAGAGGAATAAGTTTACTGAGTATACCAGGAAAAGTATACGGTAGGGTTATAATTGAAAGAATTAGAGGTAAGACAGAATGTAGAATTGTGGATGAGCAAGGAGGCTTCAGAGTGGGTAGGGGATGTGTAGATCAAGTGTTTACATTGAAGCATATATGTGAACAGTATTTAGATAAAGGTAGGGAAGTTTTTATTGCATTTATGGATTTAGAAAAGGCATATGATAGAGTGGATAGAGGAGCAATGTGGCAGATGTTGCAAGTTTATGGAATAGGTGGTAAGTTACTAAATGCTGTAAAGAGCTTTTATGAGGATAGTGAGGCTCAGGTTAGGGTGTGTAGAAGAGAGGGAGAATACTTCCCGGTAAAAGTAGGTCTTAGACAGGGATATGTAATGTCACCATGGTTGTTTAACATATTTATTGATGGGGTTGTAAAAGAAGTAAATGCTAGGGTGTTCGGGAGAGGGGTAGGATTAAATTATGGGGAATCAAATTCAAAATGGGAATTGACACAGTTACTTTTTGCTGATGATACTGTGCTTATGGGAGATTCTAAAGAAAAATTGCAAAAGGTTAGTGGATGAGTTTGAGAATGTGTGTAAAGGTAGAAAGTTGAAAGTGAACATAGAAAAGAGTAAGGTGATGAGGGTATCAAATGATTTTGATAAAGAAAAATTGGATATCAAATTGGGGAGGAGGAGTATGGAAGAAGTGAATGTTTTCAGATACTTGGGAGTTGACGTGTCGGCGGATGGATTTATGAAGGATGAGGTTAATCATAGAATTGATGAGGGAAAAAAGGTGAGTGGTGCGTTGAGGTATATGTGGAGTCAAAAAACGTTATCTATGGAGGCAAAGAAGGGAATGTATGAAAGTATAGTAGTACCAACACTCTTATATGGATGTGAAGCTTGGGTGGTAAATGCAGCAGCGAGGAGACGGTTGGAGGCAGTGGAGATGTCCTGTCTAAGGGCAATGTGTGGTGTAAATATTATGCAGAAAATTCGGAGTGTGGAAATTAGGAGAAGGTGTGGAGTTAATAAAAGAATTAGTCAGAGGGCAGAAGAGGGGTTGTTGCGGTGGTTTGGTCATTTAGAGAGAATGGATCAAAGTAGAATGACATGGAAAGCATATAAATCTATAGGGGAAGGAAAGAGGGGTAGGGGTCGTCCTCGAAAGGGTTGGAAAGAGGGGGTAAAGGAGGTTTTGTGGGCGAGGGGCTTGGACTTCCAGCAAGCGTGCATGAGCGTGTTAGATAGGAGTGAATGGAGACGAATGATACTTGGGACCTGACGATCTGTTGGAGTGTGAGCAGGGTATTATTTAGTGAAGGGATTCAGGGAAACCGGTTATTTTCATATAGTCGGACTTGAGTCCTGGAAATGGGAAGTACAATGCCTGCACTTTAGAGGAGGGGTTTGGGATATTGGCAGTTTGGAGGGATATGTTGTGTATCTTTATACGTATATGCTTCTAAACTGTTGTATTCTGGGCACCTCTGCAAAAGCAGTGATAATGTGTGAGTGTGGTGAAAGTGTTGAATGATGATGAAAGTATTTTCTTTTTGGGGATTTTCTTTCTTTTTTGGGTCACCCTGCCTAGGTGGGAGACGACCGACTTGTTGAAAAAAAAAAAATATATATATATATATATATATATATATATATATATATATATATATATATATATATATATATATATATATATATATATATATATATATATATCGTGCCGAATATGAAAAACTGGTCAATTAGCAAGAACTCATTTAAAACTAAGTCCTTTCTAAAAATTTCTCTTTTACGTATAAAGATATATTTTTTTCATTAATGTTAATGTAAAAATTTTAATTTTGCACCAAAAGAATCTTAGAAAACTTACCTAACCTTATTATAACAAACGCAATTTATTTTAGCCTAATCCTACTAAATATATTTTAAATACTTTTACAGTAATTTAATACCAAACAAACACAATGAAATATATTTTTTTCGTTAGGTTCAGAATGATTTTTGCTAAATTATTGCATACACAAATTTTCACTTGTCCTATAAGGCAAGATGAGCGTTGCTATTTAAGCCAAGATCGCAAATTCTGCCTATTCGGCACGACATATATATATATATATATATATATATATATATATATATATATATATATATATATATATATATATATATATATATATATATATATATATATATATATATATATATATATATATATATATATATATATATATATATATATATATATGTATGTATACAAATAAGTTTGTGTGTATGTGTGTAAGTGCTCTAAGTAGTTCGCTATGTCTCACGACTCAACTAGACTTAAACCAGTGACTGAAAAAGTCCTCACATAAACTAACTTCTAGATCACCTGGCAATCAGAACAGCTTGCTTGAACAATAAAACGACTGATAAGCTGAACAGCAATATAACAAGCAACAGCGACACAGAAGCAGGATCAAGGAAATAATATAACGACACTAAGTAGGGACCATCAGCAGATCCTCCACAAAAGTCACCGAACTCCCATACTACTGAATCTAAGTTCAGCATAAGAAAATCCCCGAATGTGACAGTACACAGATACCAGTACAAATTAGGTCAGAAGCTACAGCTCAGTTCCTGAGTTGCTCAGAGTGTCTATGCGACACACAACCTCAGTACAACGTCGAAAATCACTAAGTCTAGACAGTGTTCTGTGAACAGAGTTCTACAGAACCAACAACAAGAAAGCGACAGAGACGATCTTACAACAAGGGCCAATAAGGGAGAGTTAGGCACGTCTTGTCAGGAATACATCCAACCACCAAGAGAGTCTAGCCCAGACTGACTACTCCAGGCGAGGTGTGAACACCCCCCTCGATCACGTGATTACTCCGTGGACAGTTGCTGCCCAGCAACACCGAGAAGCCAGAAGGGAAACGAGCAATGAGCGATAATTACAGTAGTTAGACAATCAAGACTTGAATTATGAGCACTGAATAATGTATATATATGTTAAATTTTACCTAATAAAAGTAACTAAGTCAAATAATAATATAAAGCAATACATTTACGATTTAGCTATTATCGCAAATATAAGCAATATAAAATTATATGAAAAGGTAATATACATTATATACATTGTGACCCATTCAGGGGTCGCAACACTTGGAAAGAGGTGTGGACTTAAAAGATAAAGAATCAAACACAAAGTGGGAGTTGTCACAGTTGCTCTTTGCTGATGACACTGTGCTTCTGGGAGATTCTGAAGAGAAGTTGCAGAAGTTGGTGGATGTATTTGGTAGGGTATGTAAAAGAAAATTAAAAGTGAATATAGGAAAGAGGAATGTGATGAGGATAACAAAAAGATTAGGTGACGAAAGATTAGATATCAGATTGGAGGGAAAAAGTATGGAGGAGGTGAATGTGTTCAGGCATTTAGGAGTGGACGTGTCAGCAGATGGGTCTATGAAGGTTGAGGAGAATCATACAACTGATGAGGGGAAAAGGGTGAGTGGCGCACTTAGGAGCCTGTGGAGACAAGAAACTTTGTCCGTGGAAGCAAGAGAGGATTGTATGAGAGTATAGTTATACCAACATTCTTATAAAGGTGTGAAGCATGGGTGATGAATGTTGCAACGAGAAGAAGGCTGGAGGCACTGAAGATGTCATGTCTGAGGGCAATTTGTGGTGCGAATATAATGCAGAGAATTCGTAGTTTGGAAATTAGGAGGAGGTGTGGGATTACCAAAACTATTATTCAGAGGGATGAGGAGGGGTTGTTGAGGTGTTTCGGACATGTAGAGAGAATGGAACGAAACCGAATGACTTCGAGAGGGTATAAATCTGTAGTGGAGGGAAGGCGGGGTAGAGGTCGGCCTAGGAATAGTTGGAGGGAGGGGGTAAAAGAGGTTTTGTGTGCGAGGGGCTTCGACTTCCAGCAAGCATGTGTGAGCGTATTTGGTAGGAGTGAATTGAGACAAATGGTTTTCAATACTTGATGTGCTGTTGGAGTGTGAGCAAAGCAACATTTATGAAGGGATTCTGAGAAACAGGCAGGCCGGACTTGTGTCCTGGAGATGGGAAGTACAGTGTCTGCACTCTGTAGGAGGGGTGTTAATGTTGCAGTTTTATAACTGTTGTGTAAAGCACCCCTCTGGCAAGACAGTGATGGAGTAAATGATGGAAGTTTTTTTCTTTTTCGGGCCACCCTGCCTTGGTGGGAATCTGCCGATGTGTTAATAAATAATATATATACATATATATAATATATATATATATATATATATATATATATATATATATATATACATATATATATATATATATATATATATACATATATATATACATGCAATAAAAAGACTTCGTGGGAAAAATTTTGGATTTCTTCCTGAAGCCATGTGAATATTCCACTTCCCCTTACCACCTCATCTTTAATTCTTTTACCGATATGTATATTTTATTACATATTATGTAATATATATATATATATACATATATATATATATATATATATATATATATATATATATTTATATATATATATTCATATATATATATATATATATATATATATATATATATATATATATTTATATATAAATATATATATTTATATATATATATATTTATATATATATATTCATATATAAATATATATATATATATTTATATATATATATATATATATATATATATATATATATATATATATATATATATATATATATATATATATATATATATATATATATATATATATATATATATATTATAGATAGATAGATAAATATAGATATAAAGAAGACAGTCGTCTTATTCCAAAAATAAAACATACAGTCAGTAAAGATTCGTTGAACAACAGTGCTGCAAAGACAGAAAAAAAATCAAGAATAATCGGAAGCCTCCCAACCCGAGAAAAAAAACCCTGTACGAAAGAAAAAATACAGAGAATAGAAGTCGACGACAAAACTGTCGACACAGACGAGAATATTTTGAGGTAGTGAATGTATAATATCAGAATGTAATTGCTGAATAAATTACCTAAAATTCATACTTTGATTAAGAAGTGAATGTGTATCCCAGTGAACCAATAGAGGTGGAGCTCAATGAAATAACCAAAAAAGTATAGAAATTGCTATATAACATTAAAATAATTCGACCGGAAAAGAAATTACCTTTGGTATCCACAGAAGACATATGACGATACGAGAAAGTGAACTTAAAATATATTTTAATATTTGAAGGAGAGCAGGAGACTGCAACTTAAACTGGAAAAAACGAGATGCTGTAAGTGTACAGGAAAATATTTCGTAAAAAAAAACAGTGATAGACTGCTGGAAAGGTGTCCAGGATTCTAGAAAGCAGCGTATGTTACAACAACTGAAAATTTTAGTAACTGAAATGGCAATCCATGAAGTGAAGTCGGGAAATCCACAATTATAACAATGTTCCTGTAAATAAAAATAGATACTTTCAAGGACTCACACATACACACCACGCACAACAGGCAAAGTGTTAATCGATATTGACCTTTCATAACTGGTTACTAACACACGCTTACATCAAAGAATCTGCAAGAGCTTTGGCCTTTGTCCAGGAGATGAAGAGCTGCCCAGTATGAATTGGTACAAGCACTGCCAGAAAATAATAATACTGGCAAACTCTGGAATTAGCTGGTGAGCTAAAACTCTTAAATTTAAGATGTCTCTGTAAATCTCTTACTAGCAGTACACACAGAAGTGTTCCTGCTAGTTGGTTCTTGCTACTGAGTGACTTGTGCAGTCCTGATGACTAGTCTCTTGGTGAGTATTGTTTGGTGAAGGAGTCAAATGGCCATTTAATTAAATCACATACTGTAAATGGCATTCAATACAAATAAGTGGATGTATAAGACAGATGAGCAACTCATAGACGAAGTATTTCGCCAGAGCTGCAAGCTTCATCTGTCGATTTCAGAGACGAATTACAAATCCTGAAGACAGTAGACGAAGCGGAGAAGTAACTTCAGGTAATCAGTCCCTCATCCATGAAAGAAGATAATCAGTCTATTAGCCTAAGAGTAACGTTTCGTTAATAATGATACCTAATTACTGCACATATGTCTTGGTCATCAATTTGACGGTAGTGTATAACATATATATGTGAACTGTTAGACACGGCAACACCATGGTATCTTGATACTGGAGCTCTATTGTTAACAAGAGAGCTCCACTATCAAGCAGCTCTATTGTTAACAAAAGAGCTCCAGTATCAAGCAGCTCTATTGTTAACAGCCGTTTAGCATGACCTACTCCCACTGGTGGGCCAGTTAACCTGTAACCTTGTCACCATGATGCTACACCTCACTTTCCAGTACATAAGTCTGTGGCTTCAATACATCCAGACTGAGGAGCTGATTACCCGAAACTTCCTCTTCACTTCCTCTATTGTCACTAGGAGAGTAATTCATCTTTGTATTCGACTGATGACGCCGGAAGTGCAAGCGAAATATTTTATCAGTAAGGTTGCCTAAGTGCTTCTCACGTGTTTTACGAAGCGTTGAATTAAATTTAATACCATTCTTTGAGTTGTCTAAGATAGAGGAAGTAGCATTATAGGGGTACGTGATAACTATTAATACAAGATGGAATCAAGTGCTTTACTTAAGCAATTCTTCGTAAATTAGGCTTGAAGAGTTTTTGGGGCGTTGTATACTTCCTCACTAGATATCAGAACACAAGTTAGCGAGACATTAGTTGTCATTGTAACTTTGAACACCCATCATCAGCACGACATGTGCGAGGAACCACCTGCTCGACGACAGTGAACACCTGTCAATAAAGAGATGGATATTGGCACTCAAAATGATTAGAGTTAAATGTATTCGAAAGTAGTGACGGCTTCCAGGGCTTACACAGATGATTTTTTTAACGGTGTACTGGTCATGCAAATAAAGGGCTCTTGATCTAGGGACTTGCATTTACCCTACCATCCCTCGAATTATACCTGACACCCAATTTCCAGGGAACTGTATGACCCCCTGCGAGTTATTATTATTATTTTCAAGTAAGTAGGTTGAAAATTTATACTCTGAATGTACAAATGTATTAAATTTATTTACAGTAAATAAAAAAATGGATAAACTGTAAGAAGTCTTGACAGTGCGGAGACTTTAAATTTAATAAAATTGCTCTGTGAAATTATTTCATAGTATTCCCCACCAGTTTATGTTGTTGTCGGGACACGTAAATAGACAGGGAAGGGTGCTCTCTTCTTTGTGTGTGTGTGTGTGTGTGTGTGTGTGTGTGTGTGTGTGTGTGTGTGTGTGTGTGTGTAGATTTTCATTTTTGTAATATTCCTATAACGCCTCAAATTAATTATGTAAGCTGCATATTTTTTAATTAACACAATTATCGAGGAGACTATATTTAGCGCAAAACAAACTTAAATATTTATAAAATAATTATTTTATAAACTTAAATAATTCACAAAGCATCACCACAGAATGGAGAATACGAATTAGACTTGTAATAGTCTACGATGAACTAAACACAGAAGTTTTTGCCTTTAAATCATCCTATTGCAAACCTCGTAGCACAAATACAAGGTTAAGTCAGATTCTTTTTTTTAACACACTTGAATTCTGTAATTATATTTCTCAGATCTATCGGTGATATACAATCCCTAAGAAACCCACAAGAATTTACTAACACACCTGTCCCTGAATAGCATGGGCCAGTAGGCCTGCTGCAGTGCTCCTTCTTTCTTAGGCTATTGTGTACTAATTAACTGGGGTGTCAGTAAGTTAAATCGACAAGATGTAGCTCAAAGATCTTTTAAACATTAGAACATTTTATTTTACGACGTTTCACCTGCAGTGGTTACGTAATAAAGCCTCATTTAGGAGTGAAACGTTGAATAAGAAAGGTTTTTTTCTCTGCTAAAAATATCCATGTCCTACCAATTTGCCGTAAGGTGAACAGAGGTAGCAAATGAAAGAAGACTTGTCCATGTCTTGCTTTGTCTGAGAATTGAACTCGTCTTCCTTCGATTGTGACCGCAGTGATTAGAAAACTCGTGGAAGAATAGAGTGCTACCGATTAACCACTAGTAATGGCACATAGGGTAGCATACGGGGCTGGCACTCGCTTCAAACCGGTTCGAATCATGCTGAATTCCAGATTCAAAATCTTTGGTTCATTTTATTGTCAACTTCAGAACCGTGGTGAAAAATAAATGGGGTTAGGCTGGAACACACCACTGGTGCCTGATTGCCAAAGGGGAGCCAGGGGAAAAATGTGAATTGGGGTGGAGGTGATCTTCCGTAGCACGAGTGGAACCCAGTGCTCCTTTCACAAGGGGCTCTTCTGTTGTCGTTATGAATTAAGGGATTTTCTCACTAGCGGTTGTGAAGGAAGAGTTCACCACAAGAGGTTCTCCTTAATACTGTAGACCTCCAGTAGTAGTTCCTCGCCAGGGTTTCCTCTAGAAGAGGCTGTTCACTTGTACTTCGACCTTTAACTTTCGTTCACTTCACCATGAAGTTATCAGTGGAAACATGTTCAGTGTTATAGAAAATAACTGTTTATTCAGAAGGGTGAAGATTTGGCATAAGAGAGGTTTGAAAATTGATACTGAAAAATCTTCTTGAGAAATAACTTGAAAATTACACCATTTAAATGAACAGATGGGATTCGAACCAGCAATCCTAGAACCACTGATCGGTGCCCCCAGCCCACTACAACACAGAAAGCCATCGAATAACGATAATAATAATAATTTTAATTATAATAATAATGATCTTTTTTTTCTACAAGCACATGATACAACTTATATAGACCTAGCTGACATCAGTGACATACTACACAGAGAGCTCCTGGTTATGCAGAGCATTTTGGGTGCTACCTACACCAGTCAGCTAATACCCAGGTACCTACTTGCTCCTAGGTGAACAGGGATAGCAGGTGTCTTAAGAAAACACTGCCAATATTTTCGCCAGTACCGGGGATAGATCCATGGACCTCAAAGTGTGAGATGAGTGCGCTACCAGCCGAGCTACGGGACACCATAGGTGCCGACCTAAAAATTCTAAGAGCACTTGAGAGAGGATTCAAACTCTGTCTCACGATCTGAATTGTTATATCAGTAAAAACAAATATTTTCAGCACAAGCAGATATATTTAGGCCATGATTTCTGCACAAGAGCACAAACACTACAAGTATTGACATTCTGGTACAAGGTATACAGACCTAGATGACATCCATGACATACTACATAGGAAGTCACTTGTTATGCAGAGCAAATTAGGTCAGTTTTGTACCAGGATGCAACCCCCACTAGTCGACTAACACCAAGGTACTGATGGGTGAACATAGACAACCGGTGTAAAGAAACACGCCCAATTTTTCTACCCTCGCCGGAAATCGAACCCAGACACTCGCCGTGTGAAGCGAGAGCTTTATCCACCAGGCCAAAGCTGATCTCTTTTAAATTTTACTGAAAGTGTTTCTATTTTGGAACGTGATACTGTACAATTTTCACGGAGACAAGCCTCAAAACAATAAAATAAGAAAAAGCCGCCTTTTTTAATGTTCCAACACTAGCGCATGTGCACAGTAAATTCGGACATAAGAAAATTATTGCGGATGAGCGCACTTACTTAACAACTGGGTAACTGAATTTCTTAAGTGGACACAAGTGTGAAAAATGCATCATCTTAGAACAAACCAATAAAATAAAATGCTGATTGAATTTGAAGAAAATCCGTCTTAAATAAATAACGAAGATATACATACGGATAGCCAAATAACTTTCGAAATATTCATAGATAAAAATTTAATATGTTATGTCCTTTAAAATGGCAATAATTTTTCTTCTAAACATCCATTTTTTTTGCCTCAGTTGCAAAATAAAGATTTTTATAAACTTAAGCACAAATAAATAAATAAATAATAGAACTATCGACAAAACACCACAACATAAGCTACACTAATATTATTGGTGTGTTACAGCAGTCCCGCGATATATCGTAATTTTCGATAACTCGGCTCAGAAAAATCGGCGAAACAAAATTTAAACACCAAAACACTCCTTGTATAATGCTGCTTTTTTTTGAGAGGAGAAAACAAAATTTAATGTTTATAAAAATCTATATTTTCCCCAGGAAGGAAACCAACCCACCCCTTGAGACACATTTGTATTTACGGTTGTGGACGAGATATTGAAAGTCGTTTTTAAAGAGCAGTTGAATACAATGCTGAACACTAGTTAGTGTACCTGTTGGAACAATGATACGTTATAATTGATAAATCATAATAATAATAATAATAATAATAATAATAATAATAATAATAATAATAATAATAATAATAATAATAATAATAATAATAATAATAATAGCAATTCGCTAGCATGTCGTGTATACTAGATATAAGTAATAATTCCTGGATTTACATGTTATCTTAACCCTTCTTATTATACGGAAAGGAATAAAACAGCAAGTGTACATAAGTGTACACGGTTAACAGATTTCGTGTTCACAATTGAATGACAGGATGTTAGCACCGTAGTATGTGTGTGTGTGTGTGTGTGTGTGTGTGTGTGTGTGTGTGTGTGTGTGTGTGTGTGTGTGTGTGTGTGTGTGTGTGTGTGTGTGTAAAGGAATACATTTATTGGAATAAATAACATTCAACCGTTCAGAAATATTACCAACATTTTTGGTCTAACTAGAGAGTGTGAGGAGCTGATTGTTTTTCCAAGTGTTAATAATACCAGTATCAGCCAAAATATGAGTGTTGAGGTTAATAACTTAGAATTACTGAAACACCTCCTGAACAAATAGAAAACATGTAAAGACACTAAAGTGACTAGTTCTTTTACAAGTCTTAAAGTATTGTTAATATTCAATAATTCTGTGCCTTGTTGGTGATAAACGCTGTTTCTTCCAAGGAACTGGAAAAACCCTCACTATCTTTGAATCATATCTTATTACCTTCCTTTCCTCAGGTGCTGTATAATCTTCCGCGTTTAGCGCTTCATCGTGAATATAATAAGAACCAAAATTTATCAAAACTGAGAGTGTGAATTACGAGAAAGCTTTCAGAAACTACCCACTTGTACGAGCAATAGGATCATTGTAGCTCCTTTATTACTCCTGCTGAACAAACAGATGCAACTACAGGCGGGCCTCAGTTTACAACGCTTCGCTATACAGAGTTTCACTACTGCAACGGTTTTCAATTATACTCATTCTAAATTTATTCAGACTTCCTACAATAAATATATTCATGATTCACTATAAGCTAAGGACGAAAATATTTAAGGTAAGCAATATGTGTTCTGTATATGCATTTTTTAGGCCTATGTTTATTGCTCATATATATACATGATACTGTAAACGTCTTATTAGGTTTTCATATGTGTTTTACGATTTACAGCGGTAGCCAGGAACTTAACCAACTGTATAAGCGGGGCCCTCCTGTATACATAGATAACTACGGTTAATTTCCAACACTTACGAAAGTCTTCATCTCATGGATACAACGACAAACTATAATTTGTCTACATAATATGTGGGGTGAATCTAAGACATCATGGCAAATATAGGTTTAGCACTGCTGCTTTTTACATAAATATGACTCAAATCATAGCATAAATATTACATTTGTCATGAGTACGAGTCTAAGAGCGACTTTAGGAAGCATCAGGCCATTATATACTGTAGTCTCTCAGGAAAACGAAACATCAGCAGACATTCTCAGAGCAGAATTGATAAAAGTGACTCAGTAAATTCACCGAAAGGATTTCTTCCTCTGGGTTTCGTGGAGTTGGAAAGGCGGAACCTCCAGTGAGCGATTTTGACTAGAATCTCACCTGCTGCTGGTACAGGGCTACTGATTCTAGAACCCTTGAAGGAGGTACCACGATGGGGGTGAAAGTGTCTTGATTCAAGGGCCATTCAAAGGGGCTGTCTTGATGATGTTGAAGGTCTTTTGATCCAAAACCCCTTCAGTGGGGTGCCTTGATACCAGTGAAGGACACTTAATCCAAGGACCCTTGATCCAAAGTCATTTGATGCTAGTGAAAGACTTAGTCTAAGGGTCATTCAAGGGAGCTATCATGATGTTGTTGAAGGACTCATTATTCCAAAATCCTTAAAGGAGGTGCAGTGATGTTAGTGAAGGGGTCTTGTACGAAGAACCCTTCAAGAAGGGTGCCTTGGAGATATTTTTCCTGTTACTGAATTAAATCTGATTATATTTCACAGGTGCTGAATGACCCTTACGGATTTAGCAATTCCCCCGTAAAAATAATTAAATAAAATCAAAATTACGGACAATGAAAATTTTGTAAGTCGCAAGGTTAGATTATTATTAGAAAATTCAGAATGAAATATAACACAGTCATAATTAAAAAAAAATCCCAAAATATAGTAGAGATTATTATTATAATTATTATTATTCATATTAATAGTAGTAAGAAATAAAAGACACAATACAGTGACTGGAATAATACACAACCCGTCACACAGCGTGACTTGTAAATGGTGCAACACCGCAACGTTGTCATAAGCTTCTCTCTCCTGTGTGCGGGTCATTTGTGTATAGTAGTCGTAGTAGTCGTAGTAGTAATAGTAGTAGTAGTAGTAGTAGTAGTAGTAGTAGTAGTACTAGTAGTAGTAGTAGTAATAGTGGTAGTAGCATTAATAGTAGTGGTAATAGTAGTATCGTGGGAAAGGACAAACTCGTCGAGATTATACATAGACTGAAGAATAGGAGGGACACAGGTTTGATTCAGAGAAGGCGCAGATAACTAAGATTTCTTAGATAAAGAGCCCTTCACCTGACTGTCAGCTCACCCTCCTTTAAGGGAGTAATATACAGAGAACCAGCATATTTCAGCAATGTTATTCTCGAGGAAACTGATGCTTCACTCACTGGAATTCTCCTTGAAAATTGTTTTGGGTTACGGCTACGGGAAAACAGAATTAGGAATATGATTTTCAACAGAGAATTCAACACAACGCTCACAGTAATGACTACAGGTATATTTCGTAAATATTAATCAGTGAAAAGAGAGTTGTGAGTAAGACTGGCAAAGCGGGTGAGCTGTTGGTAGCGTTATGGTAGAGGATGAGCAATGGGTTGGAGTCGGGAACTAGGTGACCTACTGACAGCTGTGGCAAAACTATGGGCAGTATTAGGGAAACTGAGCTGTGCTGAGGTAGTGGGCGAGCTCTGTTGAGGTAGTGGGTGAGTTGTGTTGAGGTAGTGGGTGAGCTGTGTTGAGGAAGTGGGTGATCTGTGTTTACTGCCATGGAAGTGAGTTACTTTAAGCGTTGAGAGAAGAAAGGTATAACAATACCAACGATCAGGTGGGTAAATGAACTAGTAACTAAACCAGATAGCTAGGAGCTAGCTACCGGGCTTAGTTATCCTGCCTAACCATTATGTCAGGACTGGCTGAAGACTACCAATAAACGTGCATTAGTGATAATTTTGAATTGTGCAGATTTCCACAACAATGTGATGGATTTCCTCAACGTCACATAATGTTTGACGTGATCACGAGAATGATATGGAATTCTCTCATTAATTAATTCTTTTGCACTGTAAACAGGATATGAAACGTACTAAATGTGGTAAAAAGCTTCTTTACTTGTTTACCAGCTGTCCGAATGCAACACGGATGTACGGGCTCCCGAAAACACAAACCAGTTGTCCCTATTAGAGCCATCACTTCTGGCACTCCTTTTGTCTCACCTAAATTGTCAGACCAAGAACGTTTCATATTTGCTGTGAATCATTAGTGACGCGCACCTGAAGAATTCAGGTTTACTTAACAGCGTCAAAGACATTAACATTAGGAATACAAGGTTGACGAGTCTTAACGTGGTGTCCTTTTTCATGAAGCTGCCCATCAGGATGTTGCACTCCTACACAGTACAATACATGCTTTACGTCACTCCATTCCAGAAAAAAATATTTCCTCGACTAAACTGAGCTGTGTGGATTTCAATTGCTGCAGTTAAAATCGCAATCTATATAGACGTTGTTAGTGTATAGGAATCGGCTCACCCTTCAACCAAGTTCTTGCCGATTTACTCCTGAAGCATATGGAGGCAGAACGCTTTACTATCCAGTAACTTAACCTGGTTACGTTATATCGGCGACATACATAAAATCGATCTCATAGCAGGCCTGGACATATCAGGCTTAAGAATATTTTTTTAAACAGAACCGCCTGTTCAGTTCACTTTGGAAGAGATCTTTAGGCCTAATCAATACACAGCGTACTAAAATCCATAATGTATTGAAACCACTCCTAAAACTTTTCTCATGCTCCTCAACAACAGTGAGGCAGAGAATCTAAACAAAGATCTCCAGTTATGTAATAATAGAGTAGCTATAGCTAATACGAGAGCTATTACAGACTTAAAGTCAAAGCAGCCCGTCTGGAAAGCAGTGTTTACATTATTCTTTGTGGAGGCTGCCATAATATATACGTTGGCGAAACTTCAAGTAATTTAGAAACATGTAATAGGAAGCATACATAAGCCACAACAATATACAAACACAACAACATAACCTGATGAAACAGAAGAACGCTAGAATAGTTAACAAGCAAACGGATCTACGCAGTCATCAAAAATAGAATCATCCAAAACAGCAGTAGTTTCAACATTTCTGAAGTATTATCAAGAATGGTATTTAGACCCCGCAACACAGCTATCACTTATGCTCTTCCTTTTCCTGTGCAATTTTGTTAAATATATCTGCTGATACCTTTATGTTTGGGCTCTGCCCTTATACATTACATGTTTACTAATTATACCTTTACTCTGTCCGGTTATGTACACTGAGGCTTGGGAAAGCTCCTGGCGAGCTTAATGTAGCCTAAAAATAAAGTATTCACAACATTTCATTTTTGACCGTTTGCCTAACGTCAGTGAACTGAAGCACAGTGATGGTGAAGTTTTTTGTTTTATAGTTTATTAAAGTGATGGTGAAGTGGATAAGCTGTGAGCTGTGGTGGTGAAGTGAAGGAGAAGTGAGGGACGACAGGAAAATAATGAATTGTGAGCAGTGGTGAAGAACTGGGTGAGGTGTGAATAGTGGGAGAGGAGTAGGTAACAACAGAGAGATTGGTGATTTACGGGTAGTGGTTGGGAAGTGGGTAATCATCGAGTAATGGAGAGGAAAACTGAGGCAACAGATACCGTAACGAAACTACAACAGAGAAATATGTAACAGTGTGGTACAAAGGTGGAACGAGGCGGAATTTGTAATTTAATATTTGTGTAGCTAGTTAGCAGAGCCAGGAGCTGAACAAAGGACTGGTTAGGCACACAATTAGGCATACAGGAGTGGAAAATATTAAATGGAATAAATATATAAATATATAATGTTGCTTCTCGTGGTTCGTCCTGCACGAATATTTAAAGATACAGAATAAAAAAAAGCCATTCTAGCCGAATGTGTTTGATATTCTCAACGCATGTGATGAAAATACGCATTTTTTTTTTTCACGGACTCGGATGAAGTCGTTAATGGCAATTTCCCAACCTTTAGGACTGATGTTATGCACTACTAGTGTAGTGGTATGTACACTCAAACAATGCGTAGTGCTACCCAATAAACTCTCCTGTCAGTGTAAGATCTAAAAGCTTAACATTGTGGAGTAAGTTTCAGTAGGGACAGAGTGCCCAGTGCAGGGACTGCAGTAATATTTAGGAGTCTAGAGTCATCACTACTGGCCAGGGTAGACAGGAAGGTAAGCCTATATCTCCCATATTTATCAAAGTAGAGTAAATCAGTTGAGTTGCTATTTCAAGCTGGCACTTCCCGGAATGAAGCGTCATCATATGAACTGAATGTTAAAACTGTTCTACCAGCGAGATTCGAACTTGGAATTTTAAACCGGTAGATAAACATTCCGCTAACTGTAACTAAAGACTGTTATTACGTTATTCGCTTTGAAAGTTGTTACAAATCCATAGTAAAGACGTTTTTAATAAAGACGACGTAATGTACAGTATGAAATATGAATGATATATATACATCCAGCAAGTAGAAAATTCATAGCAACAGTATGAATGAGAAAGTAGCAAATATTTAATCATTTTAGGTCGCACAAAAGCTGTGGTCAAGCAGTAAAGGATTTGAGTGATATTAACATCAACAAGCGATTACTAACAGCCGGATTGATCAATGACGACCACCACTGCTCCTTGAGCTGAGTGACCTACACGAGTGTAGTGCTTCATGAAACTACTAACAGCAATTATCCACTAAAAGATCGGTAGATGTCTAAGGAGTGATTACCTTGTATTTCATAACACCAGGACGATGTGAAAATCTGATTTTGCATAGATCTGAAATAATATGTTAGAGATAAAATGACAAATGGGACAGACAACAAATATATTTGATGGGAGAAGTGCTAAGAATAGATAAACAAAAACAGGGACAGACAAAAACAGGAAAATATATTGATACACAGTATATTAGATGTTGATAGAATACTATTAAAAAAGTGCATGGTTATTTGGCTAATTATAACAACTGGATTCATCTGCTATAAACATTTTCCCTGATGTTTTCATTTAATTTCAAATTTTTTATAGATAAATAATGATTTATTTTCACGAAAAGTCATCTGAAGAAATACTTTCCTGTTCTTTTCTCTTCCATTTTCTCACCACCCTTCTCTTCTCGCATTTTTCCTGGGTTTCTCCCTTCTCTCCTGTGGCCAGCTGGTAGTACTGGCCTCTGGTTTATGTTGTTGTGTTGGGAACCTCGTCCCACTGAGAATATTACTGAATGTAACTTTCCTGTTCCTGCCTTGGCTGTGTTGCTTTTACGGTCTCAGGCGGAGCCGCTGCAGCTGACGTTGAGATTACTGGAGTGTTGTTGTTGGTGGTGGCACTGGTGACAGCAGTGGTGAAGGAAGTGGTGGCAGCGATGGCAGTGGCAACGAAAGCGGTGGCGGTGATGCCAAATGGCAACGAAATGAAAGCAGTGAAGATGATGGCAACGAATGGCAACGGAAGCAGTGGCAGCGACGGCGATGGCAACGAAAGCTGTTGAGGTTTTTGTACTGGCAACGGAAACGGCATTAGTAGTTATTGCACTGGCAACGGAAACGGTAGAAGTTATTGCACTGGCAACGGAAGCGGTGGCGGTGACAGCAAATGGCAACGAGAGCAGTGGCTGTAAAGGCACTGGGAACGAAATCGGTGTCGGTGACGGCACTGGTGACGAAAGCAATGGCAGCGACGGAAGCTGTGGCAACGAGAGAATTAGTTGCAAGTCACACTGCTGACAAACATCGGTATTTCAATGACACTCAGAGCACGACAAAACTTTATAAGACGACGTTTCGCTCAAGAATCGCTAAATCAATTCTTGATAAAACGTTCCTCGAGCTGTGTACTTGTATTACCCACAAAGCCAGCGTCGGCAGTGACGGTGGCAGTGACGGTGGCAGTGAGGGTGGCAGTGAGGGTGGCAGTGACGGTTGCAGTGACGGTAGCAGTGACGGTGGCAGTGACGGTGGCAGTGACGGTGGCGAAACTAAAAGGATCGGGAGTGGTGGAAGCTGTAACAACAGCAAGGGTGGTGGCAGCTGTAAAAGCAGCAGTGGTGGGGGAAGCTGAAACAGCAGCAGTGGTGGGGGAAGCTGTAACAGCAGCAGCGGTGGAGGAAGCTGTAACAGCAGCAGTGGTGAGGGAGAAGTAACAGCAGCAGGAGTGGGAGCAGCTGTAACAGCAGCAGTGGCGAGGGAAGCTGTAACAGCAGCAGTGGTGGGGGAAGCTGTAACAACAGCAGCGGTGGGGGAAGCTGTCACAGCAGCAGGGGTGGGGAAAGCTGTAACAGCAGAAGGTATGGGGAAAGCTGTAACACCAGCAGTGGTGGGGGCAGCTGTAACAGCAGCAGTGGTGGGGGCACCTGTAACAGCAGCAGTGGTGGGGGAGGCTGTAACAGCAGCAGTGGTGGGGAAGCTGTAACAGCAGCAGTGGTGGGGAAGCTGTAACAGCAGCAGGGCTGGGGAAAGCTGTAACAGCAGCAGGGGTGGGGAAAGCTGTAACAGCAGCAGTGGTGGGGAAAGCTGTAACAGCAGCAGCAGTGGGGGAAGCTGTAACAACAGCAGGGGTGGGGGCAGCTGTAACAGCAGCATCGGTGGGGGAAGCTGTAACAGCAGCAGGAGTGGGGGAAGCTGTAACAGCAGCAAGGGTAGGGGAAGCTGTAACAGCAGAAGTGGTGTGGGAAGCTGTAACAGCAGCAGGAGTGGGGGAAGCTGTAACAGCAGCAGTGGTGGGGGAAGCTGTAACAGCAGCATGAGTGGGGGAAGCTGTAACAGCAGCAGGGGTGGGGGAAGATGTAACAGCAGAAGTTGTGGGGGAAGCTGTAACAGCAGCAGGGGTTGGGGCAGCTGTAACAGCAGCAGCGGTGGAGGAAGCTGTAACAGCAGCAGGGGTGGAGGGAGCTGTAACAGCACAAGGGATGGGGGAAGCTGTAACAGCAGCAGGAGTGGGGGAAGCTGTAACAGCAGCAGTGGTGGGGGAAGCTGTAACAGCAGCAGCGGTGGGAGAAGCTGTAACAGCAGCAGGAGTGGAGGAAGCTGTAACAGCAGCAGAAGTGGGGGAAGCTGTAACAGCAGCAGGAGTGGGAGAAGCTGTAACAGAAGCAGTGGTGGGGGTAGCTGTAACAGCAGCAGCGGTGGGAGAAGCTGTAACAGCAGCAGGAGCGGGGGAAGCTGTAACAGCAGCAGTGCTGGGGGAAGCTGTAACAGCAGCAGGAGTTGGGGCAGCTGTAACAGCAGCAGTGGTGGGGAAGCTGTAACAGCAGCAGTGGTGGGGAAGCTGTAACAGCAGCAGCGGTGGGGGAAGCTGTAACAGCAGCAGGAGTGGGGGAAGCTGTAACAGCAGGAGTGGGGGAAGCTGTAACAGCAGCAGGGGTAGGGAAAGCTGTAACAGCAGCAGGGGGGAAGCTGTAACAGCAGAAAGGATGGGGGAAGCTGTAACAGCAGGGAAAGCTGTAACAGCAGCAGTGGTGGGGGAAGCTGTAACAGCAGCAGCGGTGGGGGAAGCTGTAACAGCAGCAGCGGTGGGGGAAGCTGGGGGGTGGGGGAAGCTGTAACAGCAGCAGGGGGGGGAAGCTGGGGCAGCAGCTGTAACAGCAGCAGGGGTAACAGCAGCAGGAGTGGGAGAAGCTGGGGGAAGCTGTAACAACAGCAGGGGTGGTGTAAGCGTAACAGCATCAGGAGTGGGGGAAGCTGTAACAGCAGCAGTGGTGGCGGTAGCTGTAACAGCAGCAGGGATGGGGAAGCTGTAACAGCAGGAAGGATGGGGGAAGCTGTAACAGCAGCAGAAGGGGGGAAGCTGTAACAGCAGCAGCGGTGGAGGAAGCTGTAACAGCAGCAGGAGTGGGGGCAGCTGTAACAGCAGCAGGGGTGGGGGAAGCTGTAACAGCAGCAGTGGTGGGGAAAGCTGTAAAAGCAGCAGTGGTGGGGGAAGCTGTAACAGCAGCAGTGGTGGGGGCAGCTGTAACAGCAGCAGTGGTGAGGACAACTGTAACAGCAGCAGGGGTGGGGGGAGGCTGTAACAGCAGCAGTGGTAGGGGAAGCTGCAACAGCAGCTGTGGTGGGGGAAGCTGTAACAGCAGCAGTGGTGGGGGAAGCTGTAGCAGCAGTAGGGGTGGGGGAAGATGTAACAGCAGCGGTGGTAGGGGAAGCTGTAACAGCAGCAGTGGTGGGGGAAGCTGTAACAGCAGCAGCGGTAGGGGAAGCTGTAACAGCAGCAGTGGTGAGGGAAACTGTAACAGCAGAAGGGGTGGGGGAAGCTGCAACAGCAGCAGGGGTGGGGCAAGCTGTAAGAGCAGCAGTGGTGGGGGAAGCTGTAACAGCAGCAGGGGTGGGGTGAAGCTGTAACAGTAGCAGGGGTGGGGGAAGCTGTAACAGCAGCAGGGGTGCGGGAAGCTGTAACAGCTGCAGTGGTGGGGCAGCTGTAACAGCAGCAAGAGTGGGGGAAGCTGTAACAGCAGCAGTGGTGGGAAAGCTGTAACAGCAGCAGTGGTGGGGGAGCTGTAACAGCAGCAGGGGAAGGGGAGGCTGTAACAGCAGCAGTAGTAGGGGAAGCTGTAACAGCAGCAGTGGTGGGGGAAGCTGTAACAGCAGCAGGGGTGGGGGAAGCTGTAACAACAGCAGTGGTGGGGGAAGCTCTAACAGCAGCAGGGGTGGGGCAACTGTAACAGCAGCAGGGGTGGGGGAAGCTGTAACAGCAGCAGTGGTGGGAAAGCTGTAACAGCAGCAGTGATGGGGGCAGCTGTAACAGCAGCACGAGTGGGGGAGGCTGTAACAGCAGCAGTGGTAGGGGAAGCTGTAACAGCAGCAGTGGTGGGGGAAGCTGTAACAGCAGCAGGGGTGGGGGAAGCTGTAACAGCATAAAGGATGGGGGAAGCTGTAACAGCAGCAGCGGTGGGGGAAGCTGTAACAGCAGCAGCGGTGGAGGAAGCTGTAACAGCAGCAGGAGTTGGGGCAGCTGTAACAACAGCAGGGGAGGGGGAACCTGTAACAGCAGCAGTGGTGTGGAAGCTGTAACAGCAGCAGTGGTGGGGGAAGCTGTAACAGCAGCAGTGGTGGGGCAGCTGTAACAGCAGCAGGGGTGGGGGAGGCTGTAACAGCAGCAGTGGTGAAGGTAGCTGTAACAGCAGCAGTGGTGGGGGAAGCTGTAACAGTAGCAGGGGTGGGGGAAGCTGTAACAGCAGCAGGGGTGGGGGAAGCTGTAACAGCAGCAGTGGTGGGGGAAGCTGTAAGCTGTAACAGCAGCAGGGTGGGGGAAGCTGTAACAACAGCAGTGGTGGGAAAGCTGTAACAGCAGCAGTGGTGGGGCAGCTGTAACAGCAGCAGTGGTTGGGGCAGCTGTAACAGCAGCAGGGGTAGGGGAGGCTGTAACAGCAGCAGTAGTAGGGGAATCTGTAACAGCAGCAGTGGTGGGGAAAGCTGTTACAGCAGCAGTGGTGATGGAAGCTGTAACAGCAGCAGCGGTGGGGGAAGCTGTAACAGCAGCAGTGGTGGGGGAAGATGTAACAGCAACAGGGGTGAGGGAAGCTGTAACAGCAGCAGGGGTGGGGGAACCTGTAACAGCAGCAGGAGTGGGGGCAGCTGTAACAGCAGCAGGAGTGGGGGAAGCTGTAACAGCAGCAGGAGTGGCGGCAGCTGTAACAGCAGCAGTGGCGGGGGAAGCTGTAACAGCAGCAGTGGTGGGGGAAGCTGTAACAGCAGCAGTGGTGGGGGAAGCTGTAACAACAGCAGTGGTGTGGGAAGCTGTAACAGCAGCAGTGGTGGGGGAAGCTGTAACAGCAGCAGTGGTGGGGGAAGCTGTAACAGCAGCAGGGGTGGGGGAGCTGTAACAGCAGCAGGAGTGGGGGAAGCTGTAACAGCAGCAGTGGTGAGGGAAGCTGTAACAGCAGCAGCGGTGGCGGAAGCTGTATCAGCAGCATTGGTGTGGGAAGCTGTAACAGCAGCAGTGGTGGGGGAAGCTGTAACAGCAGCAGGAGTGAGGGAAGCTGTATCAGCAGCAGTTGTGAAGGAAGCTGTAACAGCAGCAGGAGTGGGGACAGCTGTAACAGCAGCAGTGGTGGGGGAAGCTGTAACAGCAGCAGTTTTGGGGGAAGCTGATCACAGCAGCAGGAGTGGGGGCAGCTGTAATAGCAGCAGTGGTGGGGGAAGCTGTAACAGCAGCAGCGGTGGGGGAAGCTGTAACAGGGTGGGGGAAGCTGTAACAGCAGGAGTGGGGGAAGCAGCAGGGGAGGGAGAAGCTGTAACAGCAGCAGGGGTGTGGGAAGCTGTAACAGCAGCAGGGGTGGGGGAAGCTGTAACAGCAGCAGGGGTGGGGGAAGCTGTAACAGCAGCAGGGGTGGGGGAAGCTGTAACAGCAGCAGGGGTAAAATAAGTTATTTACATTTATATGTGTTAGTTAAAAAAATAAAAATATTTATTGCTGTACAATAAAATGTGTTTGTAGCCTGGCCAATGATCGACACTATGCCCAGCCCTTTTAGGGTAGGGTAGGTGCCTGAGCCCGAGCTTTCAGCTCACAAGACTGTCATTCCCAATAGGCCCCTTGGGGCGGGGATGGCAGACCAGTGGGGCCTAGCTTGTGGCTAGGCCTGGGGACAGTTGGTCCCAAAGATGAGGAGGTACTTGTGCCTCCTCCCATTGGAGACTTAAGTCTTAGACACTCCCTAAAGAGGGAGCCAAGGCCGGGCCACCACTTGGAAAAGACCCGGGCCGGGAGAATACCGGCGAATCTTTAATAATAAATAATAAGCCTGGCCACTGACTGTGGGTACTACAAAGTTGTGCTCTCACCCCCTAGTACTATGATTGCTTTAGTTCCCAACTTTGACAAAATTGTCAGCAAGATATTCTGGACACTATTTGTGAGCAATTTTATAAATTTGATTTAACTGCAGTTGTTTGAGTCTGTCTCCAATATTCAGCATATCCAATTGTTGTAATTCATCCTGGCCTACATGTTCTCATGGACCCAGGTCCGGGATGAACCTTACTATTTCGTTCTGGGTAATTTGTAGTCTAGTTTTCAGTTTTTTTTTTGTCAAGGAGAGTACCTTGAAGAGTAAGCGTAGTCCATACGACATTGTATAAGGGCTAGACATAGGGTCCTTCGAGCCTCAGTAGGTAGACACGGTGTCTCAGTAGGTAGACACTGTGCCCAGTAGGTAGACACTGTCTCAGTAGGCAGACACTGTGTCTCAGTAGGCAGACACTGTGTCTCAGTAGGCAGACACTGTGTCTCAGTAGGCAGACACTGTGTCTCAGTAGGTAGTCACTGTGCTTGTCTGTAGAGGAACTTTAGTCTGGCATTCGCTTTCTTTACTACGCTGTTCGTTATCAATTCTCCTGAAATGCATGGGTCAGAGCTGATTCCCAGATATTTTACTGAAGAAACTTAAGTGATGAGTTCCCCATTACAGAGGACATTAAAATTATTTGCCCTTCTCAGTTTACTTTTCGTGCCAAAGAGTATGGCTTCTGTTATCCTGAGGTGTAACGATAGTTTGTTGTCTACTAACCATTTGCTGCAGGACTACATTAACTATACCTTGTGGGTCTTTACCTGACACTAACAAAGCACTGTCATCCGTATACAGTAGGAGTTTGCATTTGACATTGATGGTTATGTCGTTTAAAAGTAAAAGACCAAAAAACTAAGCCGAATCTGAATTCATGTGAAAAAAGTAGCGGTTAGCGTTTAGCGTTAGCTTCCGCTAATTTTTTTCGGGCGCTTAGCGGATTAGCGTTAGCGGAGCTAATTTTTTACTTAGCGAATTTTTTGTTTATATTTTATTTATTACCAATACAGTATACATAAATATAAAAATAAAAGGAAACAGTATGGATCTCAATCCTGAAGGTTCGGCCATTGACATAAGAAAACCAAACACATAATAAACTAACACAAATGGATTGCACCTATACTTACAAGATATATCTGTATAACATACAACAATAACTTACGGCAATAACATAGCTACAAATAAACACCGTAACAGGGTCATGAACTGACAAAAACATTCAATGACTCAAAACCTAACTTCCATATAAATTTTACATTTAACATGACATATGACAAAGACTCATACAATTGAAAATAATATATACAAGAAAATGTAACAGTTACTTCCAGCCTTCTCATTAATCAATAAACCAAAACCTAACATCATAATCCTACTAGAACATCTACATACTTATCCCTAACATTACAGCTTTACATTACCAAAATACAAATAAACATACAAAGAAAAGAGCTTAGATCTCAAAACCGACTCATTACATTTACAATTAAACCCGTATACAACAATCTCAGACACAAATGGAATGCGTCTAAAAAAAATTACTTCATATGGTAAAGAACGATACCGTTGTATAATGCTATACAAAGTGCATTGAAATGACAATTGAAACAAAGTAACGAAAGGGAACATACAACAAGCATGTGTTGAATACATATAAACCTACACATCACATACACCACAGTACAATCTTTGTATAACACCTTTGAGGACAAAAGGAGAATCCAGACATACTTAGATCATGCCTTGTGTCACCTCAAACCATCAAACACACAAATACTGTGAGATGTACCCTCTCACACATTATACACACAATCATGTAGTGTAACAACACTACTTACATATTAAATTCGATACCTTCTGAAAAACAATGTGAATAACATATCTTACACAACAACCCAGACCAAACTCACATCACAAAAGAAGCTTATTTATTATATTACCATACATACCACACACGCTAACATCTATACACATTTCCATACTCAAGAAAACTACCCCGCCGCAACCCCTTACTTTACATTTAAATCTCTTAAATCCTTCAACCTGACTCTACGATAACCTTCAGTAAATGCTGTCTCCCATCTTCCCCCATAAAGATCCCTATTGCGGCACTTTGTTCTATACATTGTGGCCTCTAACACTCTTATCCTTTCCTCGACTCCCACCTCCCTCATTGCCCAAGATATATAAATAAAATATGTGACCACATACGCAACCGCATTCACCACCTGCTGACTCCCCCCACCTATATCTAAACTTAACACCCGCAACACCTGTAACCCTTCCCCACCCACTAGCCTAATTACTCTACTTAGCCAGACCCTCACATCTTCTAAACAAGTACAAAAGTACACAGCGTGAAATATGGTTTCCGGACATCCACACGCTTTGCACTCCCCACCCTCCCTTAATCTCCTATTAAATAACACAACCCCAGACGGCAAGATCCCATGTAAAAACCTAAACATAACCTCCCTGACACTTGGTTTTACACGTAGTTGTTGAAGACATTTCCATACAGAACCCCATGCATACATAGGGTATGCCCCCTCAACTGCCGCCACCACAGACCCACCCCCCACCCTCTCAAGAACCTTCAATTTAAGCTGTTTCAGATCCCTTACCTTCAGTAAAACTCGCAACATAGCCTCCCCAAACATTAAATCCCTACCCCTCCACCACCGTTGCATATCCATGCGCAGTCTTTCAAGGCCCCCCCTCACCCCCTCCCTCACAAACCCCCTTTTCAGAAACACTCAACATACGCTTCTCAAGAGGTATAAGCCCCAGCCCCCCCTGGCTAACGGGAAGCGACACCACCCCTCTACTTAGCCAGTCACAACCCGATCCCCATATAAATCTGAATACCCGCAGTTGCAACCGTTGCACCTCACACCGTCGTAACGGATATATTGCCACCACGTGCCATAACTTGCTATACAACAGGACATTCGTGACTATAACCCTTTGATGCAACGATAATTGCTCTGCCCTCAAGCCTCCCAATCTTTTCAAAACTCCATCCACGGTGCGCCTCGAATTTGCCTCTTGTGCATCCCTATCATTCCGCATGTACACTATCCCACATATCAACAGCTGATTTACCACACGCCACCCACCCTCAACAGTCTCACCATTATGTACACTATCCCCTAGATCCAAATACGTGGACTTTACTACATTAATTTTCATCCCTGTAGCTTCACCAAAAACGTCTATCACCCTTTCTACCTTATGTAAATCCCTCACATCCCTCACCAAGACAGTCGTATCATCCACGTAACCCACTATACCCGCTTCCCCTTCACGTGCAACACCAACCCTCGCTCTCGCTATAGTAATCCCGAATACGTTTCTTAGCCACCACATCCCACCACCTAACCAAGTCTCCATCCCCAGGAGCCCCTGCTAACAAACCCTCCCAAAAACACTCAAAAGATTTCCTATTCTCCTCCCCTTTTAACAATTTAACATTCAATTTCCAATAACTACAACCCCTCTTAGGTAAACCCTCCCACCCTGCGTCCACAAGAACTCTATGATCAGAAAAACCCCACATCTAAAACACGCACACTATTAACTACGATGGTGCGTGACACGTACACTATCAAGTCGCGCCGCATATCCACGACGTACAAAAGTATGCTCAACCTCTCCCCCCCCCCACCACGTCCTTTAATCCCACCCCTGACATTAAATCTCCCAATACCCCTGAAAAGTACCCACTTCCCCGAGGTTCTACATCCTTACGCCGGATCACGCAATTCCAATCCCCGCCTACAATAGCTACTTCAGAGAGTGACCTCAAATAATAAATTAACACCTCTTTCACAAAGGTTGCTTTTACACGCCCATCATTCTCAGCTGGACCATACACACACACAAAAGCCACCTTCACCCGTCCCCATAGCCCTTCCACCCTTATTATCCTCCCCTCCCCCCCTTCACTACGTCTCACAACAAACGGGCTAGTCTCCCTGATCATGATGGCAACGCCACCTTTCAACCGAATTGCATTCTCCATGTACACGTTATATCCTTCTATCCGCAATTCACTGCCACATTTATGATTGTGTTCCTGTATGAACACAACGTCCACATTATTACGCACCAATAAATCACGTAACCATGCACACTTTCGTACAGTTCGCAAACCATTAATGTTTATTGTGAGGCACTTAAAATCGACAATGATGGTTTTCCTTTCGACACTGAATGTTTTTCACTAGATTTTTTGTTTCCAATTTTCCCTTCCCCTCCTTTTGAAGCACTCCTGATCATCCCCTGTGCTTTGGGTACACAGGACCCTTTCTTTGCCACATCCGCCCATGATTTCTTCCCTGATCTTTGGGCTGGCGTTAACACATCATCAGAATCTGAAAGTGTAACAGAGCGCTTTCGTGTTACACTTTCTACCTGCATTTCGTCGTCCACAGTGCAATCCTGGTGAATTTCCACCTCCACCGTTTGTTTCAGCAAGGCGTCAGTGGCGTCCACTACCAGTTGCACGTCTTGATCCACGTCCGCCGTCGCAGCCTGTCCCAAGTCTAGGGATGGTGCCGTCGCAGGACTCATGCTGTCCTCCGTAAATAATTCGTCTAATACAGAGACAATGGATGTCTCCACATCATTGGCCTGCTCTTCTCGCGAAGCCGTTTCCACCTCTGGGGCTGCCTCCAAAGGAGGCGACACTTCCGGGAGTGTAGCACACGCCGTGTTCAGAGACCTCTCAACCTCTTCGCTCCAAGACAATCTTGAGGGTTGCACAGGCGCTTCAGGCACATCTTGCCTTATACCTTCCTCCCCTAAATCCTTGCTCTGTTGTACAACCCTGGCACCTCGTCTCCTTTCACACTGCACCGCCAAATGATCGTATGCTCCACACAACCTACAAGTGCGGCGTTGCCCTGCATAAGTCACAAAAACTTGAGTCCTGAAGTCTTGCAGGATCACATATGAAGGGATTGGATGTCGTAATGTCATTTTTACCGAAAAAGTTCCCTCAGGTAGTCCTTCATATGGGCCATCAGGCCACCTCCCTGCTGTAGCCATGTGTATGGTGCCGTAATTACTCAAGGCAGCACGTATATCAGTCGCATCAGCCTCAAAGGGTACGTTTCTGACTTTTACCCATGTATAATGGCGGGATACATCGTGTAGCTTCACAGACACAGCCTGGTTAACCACCAGATTGACCTCTTGATACTTGTCGACGACATTCTCGTAAACTTGAGCTGAGCTAAACTTTACAAAGATTCTTGTCACACCATTCATCGCTACACCGCACAAATCCTCGTTGGCGATACCATAGGTGTCTCGGATTATCGCTGGCAATAATATCGCCATTGATGGTCCAAGCACTGCCCCACGAGTTAATTCCAAACACACAGTGTTGACGCGGCGTCTAGCTGCCTGCGCCATGTTGAGAAAATGAAACTGCGACCGAACAGCTATAGAGGGCAGCAGTGTAGAACACGTCCTCTCTACTCAATGGCTGAGAGACGAATACTTAGCGAATTAGCGGTTAGAGAAGCTAACTTTTCGGTTAGCAATGCCCACCACTGGGTGGTGCTGGTTGTAGTTGTTCTGGTGTTCCAGGGGCTGTTGGTGGTAGTAATAATGCTGATGTGTGGTACCAGTGGCAGTGTTGGTGCTGCTGTTGGTTGGTTATAGTGTTGGTGCTACTATGAGGGTCTATCTGCAGCTCCTGATATCTTAACGTGCAGCCTCTGACACTGATCGTGTGTTCATAGTAGCGTTAGTACCGACAGAGGTGTAATTAGCCATTTTCCTCTTGGCTCTAACGTTAACTTGAGTCGTATTTGTCGCTGTTATTGCGTCTAACGTCGCCACTATTGGTAGTAACTACATTCTCTTACATTCTCATAGTTCCGTTGTTTCTTCTCCACTCGTCGTTTTTCTACCGCAAACGTTGCAAATGCAAGGCTTGACGACACGTTTTTCTCCACTGTTTCTCTTATTACGTGAACGTTTCGTGTTATTATTACTTCCCAGTGCCTTTAAGTACCTTTTCTTAAGCACTTCTTGAAATGCGATGTTGCTGATGATAATGATATTTCTGCCTCTGGTGTTGTTCCTGCTTCTCTTCCTTATTGATAAGTATGTTTCTTGTTTAATTTACATTTATTTAGCGATCATCAATTTCCTCTTCTTTATACTACTCATTTTTTCCCTTTGTTATAATTTTCTTTCTGTTCCTCCTCTTTTCCATTTCATATTTTAGCTGTTTCTTACCATTCTACAGGTCTACTTTTCTTTGCTTCCATTTCATTATTCTGTTTTCTCCTTTATCCTTCCTTTTCCTATACTTTATAACTCTCTCCTCTTTCTACAGTATTTTATTTCCTGTTTCATCTCTTATTTCCCCCCCGTCCTTGTATTCCTGCCCGGTATTTTTCTCATCTTAATCCTTCTCCCCTCTTACTCCACCGACACCTCATCCGACTCATATTTTCTCTCTTCTCAGCTCCCCCTTCGTTCTTCCTTCCTACTCAATTACGCCTCCTTCCTCTCATCCTCCACTTCTTCCTTCTCATTCTTCCCCATCCCACTTATACGATTGGTTTACTCGTCCTATTCTAGAACTTTTATTTCTCTACGTCTCTACTGTCTTTGACCTAAAATTGTTTTATTGCATTTACAATGTTTTGTTTCAGTCATGTTAAGCGCTAAACCCATGTGGATCATTCAGGCGAGACGTGGTGGAGGCTTGATCTTCCGTCTGCTGAGAGCGAGACAGATGCCCTTCCTATCTGTACTCACTCGTATAGTATACTGTTCTAACTTTTCAAAAAAGAATGTTGGCAGTGCAGTCTATAGTCACACATCCTGTGTTGATCTTTTCTATATTTGCTCTCTTGGTTGTCTGGTCTGGATTAACGACAGTTTCATCGACAACAATCAACGACTGGTAGGGAGAAGTGTGCGAGTGGCAGGGAGAAGTGTCCGAGTGGCAGGGAGAAGTGTCCGAGTGGCTGGACCTCCAGAAGTGGATGTTTGGTCAAGTCATTTTCACGTTTTCCACAAGCGATCTCGAAACGTGACTATCACATACAACCGCAAATTTCGAGTATGAAAATGGGAAATAACGCAAGAATGGCTGAAAGTATGACTATTGTGAGAGACATGTACAAACTGACGTACCAGTTGGAAGAGTGGAAGATTTTTTTTTCAAAGCGGATCGGTAAATAGAAATATATTTTGAACAGGAAAATGATGAACTCGATTCTAAAATATTTAAAAACCAGCTAAAAGAAACAGAAGGTTCAAGGTAATGTTAAGCTGCCCAGAGTTAAATAATACTAGACATAAGAAATTGGTATTCTAAAATAGAAAAGTATTAGCTTTCTGTAATGAAATTCTCAACATAACTTTGAATATGCTGGATACCTGTCATCTTCATGTTGGATAAAATAAGAAGAAAAAATAGAAAGAGCAGAGAAGGGAGAATAACTCATTTCATCATTAAGTTTAAATATATAATGTACATTGGGACTGAGAACTACGAGATGATTTCATTTGGTCTATAAAGATATTAAAAGGACCGGATACATTCAAATACGAAAAACTACTGTAAATCAAAAATTAATTGAAAAACAGGAAACGAAAAAGATACAAAACACAATTTTTTAAAAAATTATAAATTACTGGCGAGGACTGTCCTCAGGAGCTGTGAGTGCATAAGCAACAGAGCCCCGTAAAAACTGGTTGGACAAACACTTAGCAACTTTCAACTTTAACCTATATATAATGCAAGAGCTAACAGTGGATAATAAAATATGTACCTTAGCTAAAACCAGCAAAAACAGGACGATTAGTCAACCATGGACCATCCAGGGTACGGTAACAGTAGTAGCAGGAGCGATAGTAGTGGTGGAAGCAGCAATGACAGTAATCTAGAAAAGGATATTAATTTATGCTTTCACCATTCCTTTCCGTGCACGTATATATGTCCTTCACAGCGCTTGATCACTCACTTTTGAAGGCTGTCGTGTGACTTGTGGAAGAAGAGAGCAGCTGGAGAGCCTCTTGCCATATTTTTCTAATCTCGGCTATCTAGACAGATATTAGAGAAACCTGATTGTAGTAAATCATCTTTTGAATACTAGCCTCGGGATAGAAAATATAGTTTTCATTTATTTTCCTTACTCGTGTACACTCATATACTGTACACCTTGGTGGTGGTACAGCAGTGTGCTACATCCTTTGATTTATTATTATTATTATTATCAGCATTAGTATTATTATTATTATTTATTAGGAGGCGCTGAACCTGTAGGAGTCATATTGCACTTGGGAAATGTGGGGTGATCAAAGACGGATCCAAGAAAGACCGTGTAGCTCCAATTTCTTGAATCAAAGAGTCCTTCACAAACTTCAAAGCATCCACACTGGCAGACTGGCAGTGCTGTAACTTGGAAGTAACGGATGAAATATATAATATCCAGAGACTAATTCCAACAAGCAGGTCAGTGATTAGGTACAGAAACGTTCACTGCCGAGATTCCTATTATACAATGAATATTACATCATGAAGTATTTCACGAAATTATTAGATGAAACCAGAACATTTACATCGTATTCCCAAGCTCGTTAAAGAAGATTTTATCAAGTGTTTCAAAACAGATGCAGCTAAATTAATACAGTAATTGTCAGTGAACTGGCGAGAGATTCTGACGAAAGTTATCAGTCGATATGAATATCTGAAAGTTGAAGAGCTTGTGGTCGTTTGTCTGTCTGATCCATTCTTTAACGTAATTCCCCTCCTTTTGAGCTTTCCTGGCCTCAATACGCAAAAAGTCCGTACATAGGGGAGAGAAGATTATGAAGACGTTTCGGTCCGACTCGGACCATTTACAAGTCACACATGCTTCATCATAGACTTCTTTCTCCTACGCGCGGGTTATCTGAGTATTGTTCCAGTCACAGTATTGTGCCTTTTTCTTCTTTTCCTCGCCCCTTTAATATTCATATAAATGTGGATGATGAGCGTGAATGTGGGTAAGGTATGAATGGGTAGTAGGTGTGACTTATATGTCTACGTGGTGGATGTGAATTATATGTCTACGTGGTGGGTGTGAATTATGTCTGGGTGGTGAGTGGGAATTATATGTCTAGGTAGTTGGTGTGAATTATATGTCTTGATAGTGGGTATGGATTACATCCGAGTAAAAAGAATTCACTGTGAGTGTGTGTTTAGTGATTGTGAAATATACACAGGGTGGTGGGTGTGACTAATGTGTGTGGGCAGTGAGTGTCAACTGCATGCATTGACGGTGAGAAAAATTGTAAGTGCATGTGGTGGGTGTACGAGAGTGGATCGTGAATGTATAATAGTCACTGATGGTCGAATAAGTGTGGGAGCTGTGTGTGTGTGTGGGTATAACAGGTGGTTGGTAAGTGTATAAAAGTGAATTGTGCGTGAATAAGTGTGGGGTAGAGGATATATGAGTGTGGATTGTGGGCGTTGTGGTGTATCATCTGGGTGGTGCAGACGCCAGCTCGAGGTGATCACTTCACCATGCTGAACCCAGCCATGTTGAAAGAAGCCCGCTGATAATTAGAATTCCCTGGAAATCCTTGCGTACCAGGGATATCTCATCATCCTGGCCCAGCTGATGGAAACTGACGACCGGCAGCTCTCTGCCAGATGCTCCCACAGCAAACCAGAGAGAGAGAGAGAGAGAGACAGAGAGAGAGAGAGAGAGAGAGAGAGAGAGAGAGAGAGAGAGAGAGAGAGAGAAAGGGAGGGGGGTAAGTGAGTGAATCAATGTGCCTAAAACCTAATAATATGCATGAAGAGTATTTGTCGAGGACTAACAGCACACTCGGTCTTCCTCAGTTTATGTCTCCAGACAAGTAGAATAAGAATAGAAGATTCTTTCACCACTCTCCATTTCCAACAACACTACCTGTTTAAAACGTGGATGCAAAGCATGAACATAGCATAATGGATAAAAACACTTGTAAATATGCGGAAAAATGGAAGTAGTGTTTATACTTTAACTACAACGATTACCACTGAAGCTACACCACTACCAATATTTCTCCTAATACTAATCTACTGCTGTTCATTAGGTACTCCAGGTTCGACTGGATATACTGCGTAAGCTTTGAGATAACATTAGGTGTTTCAGTTGCCGTTGTGGACCTCTGAATTGTATCTGACTTCGATATTTGCAGTGTCTGTGAACCTAGTTTTTGAAGGAATGTATTGATTTGGCTCTAACGTGTCGCTTGGAGTTTCGTGCTCGTGAATTGCCGTATTAATTTTTTTTTTTATACAAATAGTTCTTCGAGTTTCACTGTATCAGATTTGACTGTATTTTAAAAGCTAGGCTTACATCTCTTTAAAACAGATTGAGTGTTTTGACTTGTCCGTTTTCGTAGTTGGGCAGTAAATTTAATATTAGGTGCGACAGATGTGTTATATAAACGACTTTTAATTCTTATGTTTTGTACTCGAATTATATATTTATTAAACCTATTAGTATGATGTTTGTATTGATTTCAGCTAGACATTTAGTATATATTTTACGTCGTTCTTAATGACCACACTAATGCCATTCTTCCATTTTAGTAGTTAGTGGGATTTCAAACATTTAATATACAAGTTTGACTTTGTTATAACCAAATTTACTTTGCCCATGTCAACAAAAACTCCTCTTCCACGTCACCGAACACAGTGGCAACCTATCCACGTCAACCTCAATACCCAAGTATTCGACCAGGTACGCAGTTTTTTTCTTATTTCGCATCATCCGAGATCATTGTTGTTTTACCTTTTAGTCCCGGTTAAAGATCATGCATGTAAGTTGCACAACGGGATTTGCTGCAGTCACGATCGCCCTTCCACTCAGCAAAGTTAACTTGGATATAGCAGTTCTCATCACAAAAACCAATGAGGAATTTTCCGTAATTTCAAACGCCAAAAATTATTCATATGAATTTTTTTTTTTTATATTTATTTAAAATACAGTATACATTATACGTTTAAGCAAACATGTTACGAAACCAATCAACATGTAACAACAAAATTAAAGTACAACATACGTATACACCATCAAAAAAGCAAAAGAAACTTCGCACAGGTGTACCAACAACATATCCAGAGAATCTACTTCAGCACACTTAAACATCTTGTGCCAAGTTTTATATACAAAACAATTCTTAAAGGTTAAAACCTCACCACATACCATTAAAACCTATACATCCACCCCCCACCAAAGGTACATTTATAAAGTCGTACATATGTGCTCTGGAAGTAAAAGGTACCCCCCCCCCCATCAAATACCTACAAAACATTGACATACTATAAGAGCGTAGGATACTACTTACTCTAAGTAACAATTATGAAAACTTTGCCTAGCATACAAGGATAATATACTCTATATCTCAACACGGGTGCAATCCACCCAAGACTTCTTCATACACTATATACCCTATAGCAGTATTAATACATAATATACACCGCTACTTGAACTCATATGCATACCTGATCCAACAAAGTCATCTGAAATTGCGTATTTACACAAAATCAATATACATTTTTATATTACCTTACATATACTCTTATATGTGACTTTAAACATTAAAATAGCAAAGGGAAAACAACAGCGTGTACTTAAAATATTTAACACTACCCTACACATACAGTGTCACACGACATGTACTATATAATCTTAACCAGGCCGCTGAAACTTAGGCCTTATGTACCAAAATAGGCCTTATGTACCAAAATACAATCTCGCATAATATAAAACTGTACCACGTTACTCATTACAGCTATGTAAACTTCGAACCTTCTGATATACAGAAATTGTCTTACAGAATGCATCCAACAAGAAGGGAAACCCCGGACTTTGTATCACAGCATATTCGATACAGTCATATGGCATACCTTAGTAACACCATTTAGTATGTGCTTTCTATAACATCTTTGAAGGCACTCTCACAATAACGAACAGTCATTCTCACACACATAAAAACTTTAAGATTCTACCTTTTCTTTCACCTTGTATACACACAATGATGTAGTGCTCCAATACATTACGTACATATACTATCCAAAATCTTCACGACATAAAGGGAACACATGTGTAAAAACACCACCCACACCACACTCACTACTCAGGATAAGCATAAATGTATCAGTGCAAATCCAGTCACACACTTTAAAAGCCATCCACACATCTCCGCTCAAGAAACTAGCCCGTCACTACCCATTTACACTTAAATCCCGTAAATCCTTTAACTTAAAACTCCGGTATCCCTCAGTAAACACTGTCTCCCACCTTCCCCCATAAAGATCCCTATTGCGACACTTAGTTCTATAAATGGTGGCCGCTAACACCTTTATTCTTTCATCCACACCCACCTCCCTCATAGCCCAAGACGTATAAATAAAATCAGTGACCACATATGCAACCACATTCACCACCATCTGACTCATCCCACCTATATCTAAACTTAACACCCTTAACACCTGTAACCCTTCCCCACCCACTAACCTAACTACCCTACCTAACCATACCCTCACAGCTTCTAGACAATTACAAAAATACACCGCATGAAAAATAGTCTCGGAACATCCACACGCTTTGCACTCCCCACCCTCCCTTAGTCTCCTATTAAATAACACAACACCAGACGGCAAGATTCCATGTAGAAACCTAAACATTACCTCCCTTACACCTGGTTTAATACGCAATTGCCGTAAACATTTCCAGATATTCCCCCACGCATACATGGGGTATGCCCCCTCAAATGCCGCCACCACAGACCCATCCCCCACCCTCTCTAGAATCCTCAATTTAAGGCGCTTCGGATCCCTCACCGTCATTAAAACCCTCACCAATCATTAAATCCTTACCCCCACACCATCGTTGCATATCCATACGCAGTTTTTCTAGCCCCCCTTTCTTCGCTCCCACCTCCCCCAAATACCCGCGTTTTAGATACACACTCATCATACGCTTTTCTAAATGTATAAGCTTACCCCAGGCCCCCGTGGCTAACGGGAAGCGTCACCACCCCTCTACTTAGCCAGTCACAACCCGATCCCCATATAAATCGGAAAATCCCATGCTGCAACTGTTGCACCTCTCGCCGCCTCAGCGGGTATACTGCCACCACGTGCCATATCTTACTATACAACAGCACGTTCGTCACAATGACCCTCTGATGCAACGTTAGCTGCGCCGTCCTCAAACCACCCAATCTTTTCAATACCCCATCCACGGTGCGCATCGAATTTACCTCTTGTGCGACCCTATCATTCTTAGCGTACACTATCCCACAAATCAATAGCTGATCCACCACACTCCACCCGCGCCCTACAGTCCCACCTCCATTTACGTTATTGCCTAGGTCCATATACTTAGACTTTGCCACATTAATTTCCATCCCAGTAGCCTCTCCAAACACATCTACCACCTTTCCAACCTTGTGTAAATCCTTCTCATCCCTCACCAATACAGTTGTATCATCCACATAACCCACAATACCCGGCCAACCCTCTCGTTCATTACTAACCCCTCCACTTGCGATACTCCACCTAACTGCCCTATAAAAGGGATCCTGGAGGCACGCAAACAATATTTGCGATAGAGGGCAACCCTGTCGCAAACCCCTTCCCATCTGAATGTTAACACCTAGCCTTCCATTAACCTGTACTCTCATAGATGCTCCCTGATACAATGTTTTCGCCCAAGATAATTTCCTTCCCGAATCCCTGCCAACGCATGAACCTCCATAATGCATCCCTCTCCACACTATCGTAAGCAGCTCGCCAATCCAATGCCAACACACCCCCACCCCCCAACTCCCCCCTCTTTTCTATAAAACTTCTAAGAACTCCATGCCCTTCATACATTGTCCTACCCGGTACCCCATATTGTCCTCTGTCAATCACAAGGTACGTTACCTATTCTCTCTCTTTTACCGTTTTTTGTGCCTTTTTGTTATTCTATTCCCTAATATTCGTGCAAATAACTTATAATCGCCACACATCAGCGATATTGCTCGGTAATCCTCTACCGTAGTCTGTCCACCTTTCGGAACTAATACCACGACAGCAGTCCTTTGCTGCTCCCCCATTTCCCCATCATCCTTCATTACATTGAATAACCTAACTAAAAATCCTCTCAATACTTCCCAATTCCTAACGTAAAAATCATTAGGCAACCCATCTACACCTGGCGCCTTACCTAAACTTGCACCAGACAAAGCGTGCGAAATCTCACTTTCCGTGATCGGACCTTCTAATGTTACCCTATCCATACCATCAATCTCACATTGCACGAAACCTCCCATTTCCTTTAAAGCCTCTTCTCGAATACCTCCGTTTTTGTGCATATGACCTAAACCATGCATCTAGATAACCACTCATACCCTCTGTCGTCACTAATACCTGCCCCTCTCTATACCCTCCCATCCCCACATGAACAGTTAATCCCATCATCTCCGTCGCCACTCTTCTCTTACGCTGTCTCCTCAACACGCATGCCGAAGGCCTGTCACCCCATAACACCTCTTCCAGCCCACCCAAAACTCGCGCGCCATCAAATCTTTCATTTTGCAAATCCCTGATACGCTCCTTTAATCCCTCAATATCGTCCACCGGATGACTAGCACTCCCACGCTCGTAGCAAGCTCTCAACTGTCCCTCAAGATAAGATTGGTACCCATACTTCAACCTGTTATATTCCCTCCCACTACGAATATAAAATTCCTTAATACGAGATTTCGCCACAGAGTCCCACCAACTAACCAATTCACTATTCCCAGGCGCCTCCGCCACCAACTCCTCCCACAATTGAACAAATGACTGTTGATACTCTTCTTGCTGCAACAACTTTACATTCAACTTCCAAAACCCCTTACACCTTCTTGGCAACCCCTCCCAACCTATATCCACCAAAACACCCCTGTGATCAGAAAATACTACGTCCATTACCCTCACACTATGTATTACAACTGTCCTGGGAACGTATAATCGATCGAGCCTAGCCGCATACCCACGCTTAATAAATGTGTGCTCCACCACCTCACCTCCCTCAACATCTGTCAATCCTATCCCGGATAACAATTCTCCCAATATCCTCAAACAATGCCCTGCCCCCCTCGGTTCAACATCCTTATTCCTTATCACACAGTTCCAGTCACCTCCTATCACAGCAACCCCCGGCAATCCACGCAAATAATATACCAGAACGTCCCTTACGAATTTATTCTTTATCCTCACATCTCCCTCTGCTGGGCCATACACACACACCAACGTCATCTGTACCTGACCCCATAACCCATCCACACGAATCACCCTCCCCTCTCCCCCCTCACTATGCCTGACAACCAACGGGCTAGTTTCTTTCACCAAAATGGCCACACCTCCTTTCAATCTGACTGCATGCTCAACATACACATTATACCCATCCACCTTCAACTCATAACCCGGTCTATAATTGTGTTCCTGCAAGAACACAACGTCAACGTCATGACGCACCAAATATTCCTTAAACCACTCACACTTTCTCTGAGACCTCAAGCCATTGGATGTTCAATGTCAGGCACTTAAAACCGACAAAGGGGGTTTCCCTCTTGACACTACCGATTTATCACCTGATCGTTTCATTGCACCCTTTTCCCTCCCTTCCCCTTTCTGTCCACCCTTACCCAACCCCTGCCCCTGGGCGCCACTTGAACCTCTCCGCATGGCTTCCGCCCATGTTTTCTTCCCAGGTCTTTGTGCGGGCGTAAGCACGTCGTCGGAATCCGAAAGCACTGCTGCGCGCTTTCGCGTCGTTCCCTCGACCTGCATCAAGTCATCCAGCTCAGTGCCATGATGAACCTCCACCTCCACAGTTCTCACCAACTGTGCATCCTTACGACACACTTCAGTCCGGGTTGGCGTCACCACGCCCTCCTCAACTGCAGACCCATGATCCAGGTCTGTACCAACATCCGGACAAGGACTCTCATTACCCAAAATGTTCTCAAACGTCGACACTATCGTAGTTTCCGCGTCGCTACCATTCGCTTCCGCGATGACCTCATCAAGCACTTGTACAACGTCCAGGGAAGTGATGTCGTCCCCCCGCGTAGCCCCTGCCATCTCCTTTTCTTCGGCCCTCTCAACCTCCTCACTCCATGTCAAACTCTGCTGTGGCAGAGTCGAAAACAGTTGATCTTGATCCTCTCTCCTTTCCTCCACATCTCGTCGTTGCTGCTGGTCCCTATCACCACGTCTTCTTTCACATTGCGCAGCCAGGTGATCATACGACCCGCACAAACGGCAAGTGCTTCGCTGCCCAGCGTATGTTACGAAAACCTGAGTCCTGAAATCTTCCATCACCACGTACGATGGAATTGGATGTCTGAGCGTCATCTTGACAGAGAATGCACCCTCAGGTATCCCCATATACTGGCCAGCTGACCACCTTCCTGCAGTGATCGTATGTATTGTGCCGTATTTACACATAATGAACCGGATGTCAGATGCATCCGCCTCGAACGGCACATTCCTGATCTTAACCCATGTGTAATAGCTGGACACATCATGCAGCCTCACCGTCACAGCATGATTAACTGGTATGGCCACCTCTTGAAACTTATTCACAACTGCCTCATACACAGTCGCCGAACTAAATTTTACAAAAATCCTCTTCGTACCGTTCAATGCAAGTCCACAAATCTCCTCTTTGGCTATTCCGTAGGTATCTCTGATGATTGCAGGCAAAAGCAACTCCATTGATGGCCCCGTTACAGCTCCACTGGTTAATACAATGCAGACTGTATTTACCCTGCGCCGGCGAGCCTGCGCCATGTTGGTGAAAATAATACTGCCACCAGACAACTCCAGGGGGCAGCAGCAGCACACGTCCTCTCCACTCAAGGGTTGAGAGACGAATGAGTTTCATATGAATTACAGGAGTTCATAGCGTTCCCAACTGGGATATAGAAGAAAAAGACTTGTATTTTTCGGGTTTGCTGCTTTGTAGTTGCAAACTTGTCAAAATACTGCTTTGGATGAAATGTGTGATATTTTTAATAACGTTGTAGTCACTATTTTCCGGGTATTCTCTCACATCACATGAGGTCAACATCCATGGTAAAAAGAAGAGCGAGCGTACCATTACCACGTATTAGTTACGTGACGCGTTAAGTTCTAATTAGGTAAAGGCATATGAAATTACCGTCATGTGTAGGTGCTCTGTGCTTAATAGTAAACAGCCTATTTATGGATTTCGTTTGAGTGCTATAACCTGCGAAAGCCGCTTCTCATCGGTTTCAAACTTTCAGCAATGTTTCATCCTACTTGAAATGGAAATGGCAGAAATCGTACACCAAATCCAGTCATTCCTGGAGTGGAACCACAGTCGATGGCCTCCACTCCAAACCAACAGATACAGATACTAATGCCGGAAAAAAAATCCCCCCCCCCAGTACCAACAATACCACCAGTCCGATAACATTCTTCTTTGCAAATATACAGGGTCTAAAGCCAGCAACAAACAACAAAATACCTTTCATCCGTGGACTGCTTGCAGAGGCAAAGGCAATGTTCGCGGCTTTCACTGAGACCCACATAAAGGATCACTTGGACAACGAAATATGGATCCCAGGTTACAACCTATACAGATGTGACAGAGTGAACAGGCAAAAGGGGGGAGGGTTGGCCTGTACATTGCAGAGTCACTTGTTTGCACAAAACTGCTAAATGCCTCAAATGATGTAGTGGAAGTTTTAGCAGTAAAGGTCGAGAACCAAAACCTAGTCATTGTGGTAGTCTACAAGCCTCCGGATGCAACATCCCAGCAATTCCAGGAACAGCTGTTAAAAATTGGCCACTGTCTGGAAAACCTTCCAGCTCCTGCACCCAACATCTTGCTCCTGGGGGATTTCAACTTAAGGCACCTAAAATGGAGGAATATAGCAAATAATATTGTTGCAGTAATAACACCAGGAGGCAGCTCTGATGAAAACTCACACTCACGCGAGCTTTTAAATCTCTGCACAAAATTCAATTTAAACCAGCAAATAATAGAGCCTACTAGACTGGAGAATACACTAGACCTCATCTTCACTAACAATGATGATCTGATAAGAAATGTCACCATATCAAAAACAATATACTCAGATCACAACATAATTGAGGTTCAGTCATGCATGCGCGGAGCCCCAGACCGACATAATGAGATTAGTCACGAGGGAGCATTCACCAAATTCAACTTCAATAACAAAAACATAAAGTGGGACCAAGTAAACCAAGTCCTAACCGATATAAGCTGGGAAGATATACTAAGCAACACAGACCCCAACTTATGCCTAGAACAGATTAACTCGGTGGCACTCGATGTATGCACAAGGCTTATTCCTCTAAGAAAAAGGAGGAGTAGATGTAAAACAGAAAGAGACAGGCGCTCCCTTTACAGGCGACGGAAAAGAATAACAGAGCGGCTAAAAGAGGTCAATATATCTGAAATGCGTAGGGAGACACTGGTCAGAGAAATAGCAAGCATCGAACTTAAGCTAAAAGAATCCTTTAGGAGTCAGGAATCGCGGGAAGAACTAAAAGCCATAAATGAAATCGAAAAAAAACCAAAGTATTTCTTCTCCTATGCCAAATCAAAATCGAGAACAACGTCCAGTATTGGGCCCCTACTTAAACAAGATGGGTCCTACACAGATGACAGCAAGGAAATGAGTGAGCTACTCAAGTCCCAATATGACTCAGTTTTTAGCAAGCCGCTAACCAGACTGAGAGTCGAAGATCAAAATTAATTTTTTATGAGAGAGCCACAAAATTTGATTAACACAAGCCTATCCGATGTTATCCTGACGCCAAATGACTTCGAACAGGCGATAAATGACATGCCCATGCACTCTGCCCCAGGGCCAGACTCATGGAACTCTGTGTTCATCAAGAACTGCAAGAAGCCCCTATCACGAGCCTTTTCCATCCTATGGAGAGGGAGCATGGACACGGGGGTCGTCCCACAGTTACTAAAAACAACAGACATAGCCCCACTCCACAAAGGGGGCAGTAAAGCAACAGCAAAGAACTACAGACCAATAGCACTAACATCCCATATCATAAAAATCTTTGAAAGGGTCCTAAGAAGCAAGATCACTACCCATCTAGAAACCCATCAGTTACACAACCCAGGGCAACATGGGTTTAGAACAGGTCGCTCCTGTCTGTCTCAACTATTGGATCACTACGACAAGGTCCTAAATGCACTAGAAGACAAAAAGAATGCAGATGTAATATATACAGACTTTGCAAAAGCCTTCGACAAGTGTGACCATGGCGTAATAGCGCACAAAATGCGTGCTAAAGGAATAACAGGAAAAGTCGGTAGATGGATCTATAATTTCCTCACTAACAGAACACAGAGAGTAGTCGTCAACAGAGTAAAGTCCGAGGCAGCTACGGTGAAAAGCTCTGTTCCACAAGGCACAGTACTCGCTCCCATCTTGTTCCTCATCCTCATATCCGACATAGACAAGGATGTCAGCCACAGCACCGTGTCTTCCTTTGCAGATGACACCCGAATCTGCATGACAGTGTCTTCCATTGCAGACACTGCAAAGCTCCAGGCGGACATCAACCAAATCTTTCAGTGGGCTGCAGAAAACAATATGAAGTTCAACGATGAGAAATTTCAATTACTCAGATATGGTAAACATGAGGAAATTAAATCTTCATCAGAGTACAAAACAAATTCTGGCCACAAAATAGAGCGAAACACCAACGTCAAAGACCTGGGAGTGATCATGTCGGAGGATCTCACTTTCAAGGACCATAACATTGTATCAATCGCATCTGCTAGAAAAATGACAGGATGGATAATGAGAACCTTCAAAACTAGGGAGGCCAAGCCCATGATGACACTCTTCAGGTCACTTGTTCTATCTAGGCTGGAATATTGCTGCACACTAACAGCACCTTTCAAGGCAGGTGAAATTGCCGACCTAGAAAATGTACAGAGAACTTTCACGGCGCGCATAACGGAGATAAAACACCTCAATTATTGGGAGCGCTTGAGGTTCCTAAACCTGTATTCCCTGGAACGCAGGCGGGAGAGATACATGATTATATACACCTGGAAAATCCTAGAGGGACTAGTACCGAACTTGCACACGAAAATCACTCACTACGAAAGCAAAAGGCTTGGCAGACGATGCACCATCCCCCCAATGAAAAGCAGGGGTGTCACTAGCACGTTAAGAGACCATAGAATAAGTGTCAGGGGCCCGAGACTGTTCAACTGCCTCCCAGCACACATAAGGGGGATTACCAACAGACCCCTGGCAGTCTTCAAGCTGGCACTGGACAAGCACCTAAAGTCAGTTCCGGATCAGCCGGGCTGTGGCTCGTACGTTGGTTTGCGTGCAGCCAGCAACAACAGCTTGGTTGATCAGGCTCTGATCCACCAGGAGGCCTGGTCACAGACCGGGCCGCGGGGGCGTTGACCCCCGGAACTCTCTCCAGGTAAACTCCAGGTAAACTTAAAATGCGGATGACGTTATTTATATTATGTGTGGGTGCTACTCAGACACTTTTTATCATGTTAACTAGAATTAATCTACGACAAAATAATGAAAAATTATGAAAACTGACTATATTATAGTATTCTGAAAACTGAGGGAATTTTTGGAGAGTTTATTTGTAGATTATTATTATTATTATTATTATTATTATTATTATTATTATTATTATTATTATTATTATTATTATAGGCAAGTCCTGAACTATAGATTTTGGACAGCACCTGGGGAATAACAGGTAATCAGACAATCAGATTTGGTCTAGGTGGTGTAGGATTGCTCCGATTCCTTGGTTCAAGATTCCTTTCCCTTAAGAGGGATGCTACGCGAGGGTTTGGATATATTGCTACTAGGTCTCAGGAGTGCCTGTATCATACCTATGGCAAGTTTGGAGGTTTATTCTACCCAGGAACCCCTGGTCCCCTGCTAGGTTTCTTAGCGTGCTTTGGGTTGGTTGGTTAATTGATCTGTCGACTACTCAAAGGGTCATTAAGGTTGCATGTGGCATGTTTACTGCAGTTAATAACACTAATCCCTAAAGTGCGCCTTACAGTAGTCTGTCAGCTTATATACCCTGAGAAACATATACTTTTCCGTGTATATACCCTTATGTGTGTTAGAGCACTGATGGCGGTGGTCATGAAATAAGAGGATATATCAATCTCGGGTTGAGTAATTTATTATTATAATCATGGAGGAACGCTAAACCAGTAGGATTATGCAGCTCGTCTGTGGGGGATGGGGGATGGAAAGTATTCAGGCTCGGGTTGAATAGCTATCCGAGAATGATAGTTCTCTCTCGTTGGTTAGTTTGTGAGGTATAAAGCCTGTCGTGAGTCGTCAACACTGCATGTCAACTGTACACCACCATTCAAACTCTCGGTGTATATACGATAAGAGATATTATACACCATTCAGAGTATTTCTACTGTTGTTCAGTGATTCTTTATTCGGCAACGGTAGATATTCAATATTCTAAGTTATAATTTGCTAATATGAAAAGTAATGTGATAAGTTAATGTTCATTATTATTGTTATAATAAAAAAAGCGCTAAGCCACAAGGGCTATACAGCGCATGTTAATGTTCAATTTTGTTTTTATTCTAAGCTCCCATACTGAGGATACATTAGCGTTGCCTTCGCTGAGAAGCTCTGTTCTCTTAGGGATACAATTACTTTAATCCAGTGAAAAAAGAGGGGGGAGGGTAGCTCTAATGCCCTGGATCAAGAACACTTCATCGGCCACAAGGTGTAAATTAAGTTAAATTAGTACCTTGAATTTTTCATTCATGTATTTTGTTGGGTGTTAACTATTTGCGATGCTATGTACTGTTTTATGAAACCTGTGGGTTTAACGCTTGGTTTTGAAAATAATAATAATAATAATAATAATAATAATAATAATAATAATAATAATGTAAGTAATAATAATATGTACTGTTTTAAAGAAGCTCTTTCTTTCCAAGGATCAAACCTGAATTTCTTCCATTCATGAGGCACTGTGTGAACATTACTCTTTAGAATGAAATATAATAATAATAATAACAATAATTACAAGAAGAAAAAGAAACAACAAATAACAATAGACTAATAATACGAGACGGCAAGAAACTTAAAACTTTAAACCGTAGTAATAAACCAGCAGTCTGTGCTGCTTATGCCTCAGCAATATTGTTATGGGTGAGTGAAGCAGCAGCGTGTCGAGCATGTTCACCGAGCGGCATCTCTGAGGGTCGTCACCGAGCCTCAGAGAAGCTTCTCTGAACCACTTCACTGAGAAAATTCACGAGAAGGTTTATGCCTTTCAGCGAATATATGCTGAGGTTTTTCATTAATCCCTATTATTGGTATTAAAGTATTCTTGACTGGTGGTGAGCAGGTTACATGCAGCGTTAATTACTCTCGTGTTGTCGAGATATTTTAAACCCAGTTGATTCGTTGAGCTAGAATCCTAGGTGGACTGACCAGTGTGTTCTTGCCTCGGAGACCAGTGTGTGTGTGTGTGTGTGAGAGGTACCTCTCTGTGCTAGTGAGAAAATTGTCACTGAAATAGCGAGTGGTACACAGCATAGTGATATTCCGTTCAGTGTGTCATGATACTGCTGTTGAAGGACTGTTTGATACGAGGAATTAAACCTACTCTCTTCTTCCTCCTCGGATCACATTCAGTTGCCTGTCATTCTCCCAGGCGCTGTATGACTCTTCCCCAGGTATACGTCTATAGTGTTTACCTGTTTACCTGGAGAGGGTTTCGGGGGTCAGCGCCCCCACGGCCCGGTCTGAGAAAATTGTCATAAATAGTATTCTGTTAACAGTTTTTCGTTAAGTGTTACTTGACAGCAATTAATAATGAAATGGTAAGTTATGTTCATATAGTTTGTTCCATTCCATCATTATATTAATGAGAATTTAGCGCTTCATCTTGATAATCAAAATAATAAAAAAAATAATATAGTCGCATAATCTTACTCAGTCACATTATTTGCAGTGAAAGTATTTAGATGTAATATTTAAGGATGAAATATTACAATTATTTAATAAATCGTGTGCCTTGTTCCTTTGTAGGTGTTAACGCCGTAAGCTGCTTTAATTCTACACTATGCAATAATTGCAAGGCACAAAAGTAGATTTAAATTGCAAGTTACGCTCAGAAAAGAGCGAACCCCAAACTATGCATAGTTCCTATGAAAATTTGTTCTGCATTCTGTCTGTCTTCTCGTACCAGGCGGCATTATACCTACAAATCCAGAGTAATTAAATCCTGGTGTCATAGGTATTTACATAGAGGTGTATGTCTATTGATGTATATACTGTGATATTGCAATCCGTGGTGAGGTAATTAAAGTATCCCCGATCTTTCTTTTACAGGTTACATGTACACACGTGTAACGTAACACACTTATTCAAACAACGTTTCGCCCACTAGAGGTTTTGTCAAGCCAATACATGAACTGCATGGAGACTGAGAATATGGAAGGAAAGAGAGCGATAGGTTGTGATAGCAGCAGCAGTGATAGTAGTAGTAGTGTCTCAAGTGATGGCAGTGTCCTGTGTTTGAAGCAAGATTCGTGTTATTCTCTTCATTAAAAAAATACTGCCATTATTCTGTGTAACAATGTTTCAGACAGATATAAGGGTGACTCCGTAAACTTGCTCCTCCACGTGCCTGGTTCTTGGATAACCACACTGGGTATCCTATCATTCTATAAGTTGGTTAATGGTCTTCCGATGCTGCCTGAAGGAGTTATTCAGGTTGCCGCATCTCTTGAAGGGGGGCGGAATGTATTTTCCCTCCAAGGAATGGCATAAACACCTGCCTGGACTAATTCTGGGTTGAAGATAATTTACGTAGGTGTTGTGCTATTATGTACGGAGATACGAAAATGTATACATTGGCAGGCATGCATATACTCTCTTGAAGCCCATTTTTGGTGAAACGTCTTTAATCGAAGCTTCATTAGGTTCCATGTGTCGAATAACACAGGTTAAATGATGCCTCAATATCCTTCGTGTAGTCGATGGTATTAACACTGATCAATCACTAAACCAAGCTTGTGTGACCTTCAACAAAGTATTTGATAATGACCTCTCAAAAGAGATTCCTTGATGCTGG
>NC_091292.1:21841678-21844178 GCF_038502225.1 Cherax quadricarinatus | reverse complement strand
ATATATATATATATATATATATATATATATATATATATATATATATATATATATATATATATATATATATATATATATATATATATATATATATATATATATATATATATATATTATATATATATATATATATATATATATATATATATATATATATATATATATATATATATATATATATATATATATATATATATATATATATATATATATATATATATATATATATATATATATATATATATATATATATATATATATATATATATATATATATATATATATATATATATATATATATATATATATATATATATATATATATATATATATATATATATATATATATATATATATATATATATATATATATATATATATATATATATATATATATATATATATATATATATATATATATATATATATATATATATATATATATATATAGTATATATATATATATATATATATATATATATATATATATATATATATATATATATATATATATATATATATATATATATATATATATATATATATATATATATATATATATATATATATATATATATATATATATATATATATATATATATATATATATATATATATATATATATATATATATATATATATATATATATATATATATATATATATATATATATATATATATATATATATATATATATATATATATATATATATATATATATATATATATATATATATATATATATATATATATATATATATATATATATATATATATATATATATATATATATATATATATATATATATATATATATATATATATATATATATATATATATATATATATATATATATATATATATATATATATATATATATATATATATATATATATATATATATATATATATATATATATATATATATATATATATATATATATATATATATATATATATATATATATATATATATATATATATATATATATATATATATATATATATATATATATATATATATATATATATATATATATATATATATATATATATATATATATATATATATATATATATATATATATATATATATATATATATATATATATATATATATATATATATATATATATATATATATATATATATATATATATATATATATATATATATATATATATATATATATATATATATATATATATATATATATATATATATATATATATATATATATATATATATATATATATATATATATATATATATATATATATATATATATATATATATATATATATATATATATATATATATATATATATATATATATATATATATATATATATATATATATATATATATATATATATATATATATATATATATATATATATATATATATATATATATATATATATATATATATATATATATATATATATATATATATATATATATATATATATATATATATATATATATATATATATATATATATATATATATATATATACATATATATATATATATATATATATATATATATATATATATATATATATATATATATATATATATATATATATATATATATATATATATATATATATATATATATATATATATATATATATATATATATATATATATATATATATATATATATATATATATATATATATATATATATATATATATATATATATATATATATATATATATATATATATATATATATATATATATATATATATATATATATATATATATATATATATATATATATATATATATATATATATACATATATATATATATATATATATATATATATATATATATATATATATATATATATATATATATATATATATATATATATATATATATATATATATATATATATATATATATATATATATATATATATATATATATATATATATATATATATATATATATATATATATATATATATATATATATATATATATATATATATATATATATATATATATATATATATATATATATATATATATATATATATATATATATATATATATATATATATATATATATATATATATATATATATATATATATATATATATATATATATATATATATATATATATATATATATATATATATATATATATATATATATATATATATATATATATATATATATATATATATATATATATATATATATATATATATATATATATATATATATATATATATATATATATATATATATATATATATATATATATATATATATATATATATATATATATATATATATATATATATATATATATATATATATATATATATATATATATATATATATATATATATATATATATATATATATATATATATATATATATATATATATATATATATATATATATATATATATATATATATATATATATATATATATATATATATATATATATATATATATATATATATAT
>NC_091292.1:21811678-21834178 GCF_038502225.1 Cherax quadricarinatus | reverse complement strand
CGAAAATCCCCACTGAACCAGTCATCTAATGACTTTACATCGGCTTCAGCAGAAATTTTCCTTTTGTGTCTGGCACCATAACACCAGCCAAAGATTAAGATAGGATTGCCTATCAAAGGTGCATTGATGCTGATTCTTTATCCAAGAAACAACTGGCTTCTCCTTTCCTGGATCAAACCGATTACCTCTCTTCTCACATTCCATAGGCCTTGTATGCTCCTTGTTAAATGTTTCCTAGTGAACATGAAATCTTTCGGACTTTATTAAAGAGTCCCAGGTTAGATAACATTGGGCTTCATCCATTTTGGTTGACAGTAAGAAGCATGTGTTCCTGGCATACGTACATGCTGTGGCTACCATAGCTTGGAAGCTCCATAGGTAAGAAGTTCAAAAAATGGACTGGGTTTTTCTTTGAATATTGCTTGCCACAATACAAAATGAAATGTGAGTTAGTTTATTCCTACATCGTTCGTAAAATTATCCAACGTACACTTTAAATTATGCATTTGCTTCAGTGATAGTACAGTGTCACTTTTATCCCCCCATATTTAACGGCTTCCCTGACAAAGATGTACAAAATTTTATAATGGTAACGTTTCGACACAATGGCTTTCAGTCCGTAATAAAGAGACCCAACTGTTTCACATGCGTCTAATTTATCAACTTGTCTGAACCATTCTTCTACAACAATTTCCCTAACCGAGGTATATTTCATCTTTGAATAGTATGTAATTCAAAATTAAACATTGTTTTAGTGTTAAATCTTGAATTAATTTTTCAGCTCCATATTTATACACATCATGTCCCTTCGTCTTATTCTCACTTCAAGAAAATTTAAATTAAACTAAAGTTTCTCTTCAATAAGGATTCATACTCGCAAATACCATATACCATTCCCTACATTTCATCTTTCACACACTCATTCCTTCAGGGTAAAGCCTGGCTGCAGGAGTAGTTTCTCTCGAATTGCTAACGGAGGATTGAACCTCTTCCAAAACTTGAGCTGAATAATCCTTACGGGTTTAGAGTTTCATATAAATGCAATATGATCAATCATTTGCAATTGTCAATAGTCCAGTTCTCGGAAGAGCCGAGATTTAGCTGCAAATTTCCATGATACACTGAAAATAAAATTAAGTCTTTGATTCTGTTATGAATGGTTTTAGGATATTTTTTCCATTCAATAACTTGAGTATATTAGACATAAGAGGATCAGATCTTCAAGTAGTCCATTCATTATGGAGGGTTGATGCAGGTGAAAGGCTTTTGATCCAAAAGAATTGCTGTATATTAGGTTTAAATCTATGAACCACAAGAGGGTCATTAAGACAGCATGTTGCCTGTACATCATCAGTCAAGAATTAATCCTTTACTACATATTCATTAGAATATATACGAGACTCGGTGGAACATAGAGTATGAACGTTTGTATGCTGTTGCAGGCATGGTTGTCCCCTGTCACCGTCCCCGGCAGGTGGTGGTGACGAGGCGGCGACCCAGCCTCCTCATCCTTCAAGACAAGGTGAGCATTGTCTCTTAACACGTCTCTCGTTTGGAGAAGCGGTGTTGTGAGCGTTGTGATTTACCTGAATACCGGGTATGAGTGATATAATACAACGGCTATTTCTAAAGATGCAGGGGAAGACATTATACAAAGCTGCTTATGAATAAGCGAGATGCGGCATTATTGTATAATAAAATGTTACCATTGCAGGTACGTGTAACATTACAGCTCCTCGAGGGACAGATACTCGCTGCTTGGCAGGTAAGTTCATATTTTTGTTTGTAATAAGCCTTGCTTGTTCTTGCGCAACACCTTTGTGTGTCGGCACTATTCACGGAAGGGAGTAAGAAATTCCCCTCAGATTTTCTACGTCTGGGGACACGATTAGTTCTTTTTCACTTCGTACTGATGCACGATGTTTTTGATTTTGATAACGCGAACTCGGTTTTGTTTCGAGAAGAGTTATATTTTTCCAGTGGGTTATGTGCACAAATTGTCGCCTTGTGTAGTGAAGGTACGCTTTGGTGATAGGATATGGCTTATCCTTTTTAAAATATGATTCTCTCCTGTTAGTGGAACACGAATATTTTAAGGCATTGTTACGCCTTAAACCAGCCTCCCTTTTAAAACGACAAATATGAAAGAAAAGGAAATACTCAAAGTATAACAAAATAATATCTTGCTCTTTAAAAGTTTCACAAAATATTTCGATGCAATGGTTAAGGAAAACAAAACACTTGGAAAAACGAAGATGAATACTTATGCCTTTGCACTACTAGCCCTACATTTAAATTTGGAATATGTCGCACTTTCACATGGCAAGACACATGAGATGAAATTATCAGCGATGCTATGTAAACAGTTTCGTCACCTGTTGGTTGTGGTAATGAGGAGGGAGGTTGTGGTTCATTCCTACTAATAGTACACAGATCCCTTCTCTGGGAGGGTGCCGCCACTCTTAGCCCGGGTTACTTGTCTAAGAACCCAGCATCACTTTCAGTATAAATGGTAAAGATACTTTTACTTTAGTCTAAATTTACTCCTCCTGGCCAATGACATGGAACGTTTTACGGACATGGATCTAGGAATATAAAAAATATTGTATAGTTGTACTTGCGTTGTGATTATGCCTTCTGTAATGTGAGTGAATTTCACAACAGTATTACGTAGGTATTGACAATGTAAATATATTTAAAAATTATACTAACCAGTAGGTTCAATTACTTTGTAAATACAGTAAAATGATAGCAATGAGACGTCTGACTTTATCACAGTTGGTGCACTTTGCTGGCCACGAGAGTCAGAGCCAGTATATTTCTGTTCTTGGTTTTAATGCTGATCACTGTAGAGTGAAAAGTTGTGGCAAATGGGAAGAAAACTTAGAGAGCTCTGAGAGAGTATCGGGTATTCACCACCAGCTTCTCGACAAAAGATTGCCAGTTCAAAATCCTTAGTCTGCATTCAGCATATCTTCTCGCAGGCCGTTGAAGACATCTTTGAATACTTCTTCCTTCACTATAGAAGATCTAAAAATCCATGCATTCATTTCATGATGTTCCATCTCGGAGAACTATCCATTGAGAACATGGATGTATTATCACCCTCGATTCCGCATTAGTAAAGCAGGATCGTTTTACTGCGATATTCACCTGAGACGTGGTCCCCAGACGCCTTTGACCAAAGGCAATGGTAACCCTATTCAAATAGGGTGAACGGTAGTAAATCTGGAACTTGCGAAGAGAGCTATGAGCCTTGTATTGATCTTAAATATTCACCGTGTTTCCTTGAAAGGTTTACCTGACTGATCTCGGCTAAAAAAATAAATTTGCGAGTTCGCTATATGGTTATAACTATGATCATAATTTTTTTGAAGTAGTGGACCGGTAATCCAACGGAAGGCCTCGGTCAGATGACACGAAGCTCCAACTGCGGGTCATGTGATTAGGATCATCGCCAGGAAACAGTGGTCCTGTTTCCTGACTAACCTTACCTAACCTAACCTAAATTTGCAAAATAGGCCAGCTTTTGAATGAATGTATGACCCATTATTTTTAGATGAAATTTTCTCTAACAGTTCTTGCTCCTACTAGGAGCACGATTTCTCTTCTCGGTCCTACCATGCGACGTCAGATTTTACTTTGAGAAAATCCACGAATCTCTGCATGTAATCGGATCATACTGAATTTGGCTCCAACCTCTGCTTATAATACTTGAAAAAATTCAGAGCTTGTGGCACTCTGTCGAGTAATAACCTTAAAACACATTGATGAGGAGTTTCTTTACAGCCAAAGCATTTCAATGACGCTACGGTGGGCGAATGTGGCAGGTAAAAAGGTACCTGCTTCACTAATTTCGCCCACTTCCACTCCTTGTCGGTAATATAATTGTGCAACGATGTAAACACATCTGTGTGGGCACTCGTGGCCATCGATTCAGATTATATGTATTACACTTTGAGTCAACGTTCAGAATTAACTTTCAGGTAGGGAGTGTAAAATAGCAGTTGTACACAAGATGTAACATCAGAAGGTTCACTGAACTGTAGTATGAAGCAGCACAGGCTAGCTTTCACTTTTGTAACTTATTTCATCCATGATCTCGCACATCTCAGACACGGCCTATCACGGAGCTGTTTGATAGCTATAGCTGTTGTTGTTTCCACTGTTACAAGCATAAATGCTTCTACAACACATGTCATGATGAGGTCCTCTCCAAATGTATTGGGCTTCGTACATTCAACAATGCTGAGAGCGATGATATAGGAAGCTTCAGTGACCAGTTGAATCCACTTCGTAAAATTTCAGATCGTGCTCCTTCCTTTTAAATAATTCAATATTTTTTCTAGAAAACTCTGCATGACTTCATTCGAAATTATCCTTCAATTTACTCTAATTCATATTCTCTGTATTAAGGTCTCCAATAAAATGAACGTGTTGAGGATTATCAGTTGACTTGCCAGCAGTGCTAATGAATCCCCATTGTAAACACTTTTATTTCCTGAAGCCCCAAGTCAATGGTCAAGGGCAATACTTTTTCTTCACTAACATCAATAACTCTTGATTTTTTTTAAACAATGTTTCGCTGGTAATAACGTTATTAAAGAACTTCTTTGAGTGAAAGAAAATAAGTCAGAATATTGATATATCTAAAATTAAATGAGTAAGTTAAATTAAATAAACTGTTTAAGCTGGAAATTGAGCACAATTATGTGAACCTTACTTTACCAACACTAAATTAAAACGGTTATCCTTAGGTAAGATTCGTCAGGAAACAGGACAAGTGTTGCATGACACGGTCACCTGACCGAGGCCTTCCGCTGCTTTACCGGTTATGATTATAACCATTTAATAATAGCTATCCTTGGGTTTCCAGGTAGTTTTATGAGGGATGATAATTACCAGATCTGAAAATTTTTCTCCAGTGTCACACCACATGTTGTGCAACAGTGTCACACCACATGTTGTGCAACAGTGTCACACCACATGTTGTGCAACAGTGTCACACCACATGTTGTGCAACAGTGTCACACCACATGTTGTGCAACAGTGTCACACCACATGTTGTGCAACAGTGTCACACCACATATTGATGTGCAACAGTGTCACACCACATATTGATGTGCAACAGTGTCACACCACATATTGATGTGCAACAGTGTCACACCACATATTGATGTGCAACAGTGTCACACGACATATTGATGTGCAACAGTGTCACACCACATGTGCAACAGTGTCACACCACATGTGCAACAGTGTCACACCACATGTGCAACAGTGTCACACCACATGTGCAACAGTGTCACACCACATGTGCAACAGTGTCACACCACATATTGATGTGCAAGTGTCACACCACATATAGATGTGCAAGTGTGTCACACCAGATATTAGTGTGCAACAGTGTCACACCAGATATTGGTTTGCAACAACGTCACAGCAGACACTGGCGGGGCGGCAGCGTCACAGCAGACACTGGTGGGGCGGCAGCGTCACAACAGACACTGGCGGGGCGGCAGCGTCACAGCAAACACTGGCGGGGCGGCAGCGTCACAGCAGACACTGGCGGGGCGGCAGCGTCACAGCAGACACTGGCGGGGCGGCAGCGTCACAGCAGACACTGGCGGGGCGGCAGCGTCACAGCAGACACTGGCGGGGCGGCAGCGTCACAGCAGACACTGGCGGGGCGGCAGCGTCACACCAGACACTGGCGGGGCGGCAGCGTCACACCAGACACTGGCGGGGCGGCAGCGTCACACCAGACACTGGCGGGGCGGCAGCGTCACACCAGACACTGGCGGGGCGGCAGCGTCACACCAGACATTGGCGGGGCGGCAGCGTCACACCAGACACTGGCGGGGCGGCAGCGTCACACCAGACACTGGCGGGGCGGCAGCGTCACACCAGACACTGGCGGGGCGGCAGCGTCACACCAGACACTGGCGGGGCGGCAGCGTCACACCAGACACTGGCGGGGCGGCAGCGTCACACCAGACACTGGCGGGGCGGCAGCGTCACACCAGACACTGGCGGGGCGGCAGCGTCACACCAGACACTGGCGGGGCGGCAGCGTCACACCAGACACTGGCGGGGCGGCAGCGTCACACCAGACACTGGCGGGGCGGCAGCGTCACACCAGACACTGGCGGGGCGGCAGCGTCACACCAGACACTGGCGGGGCGGCAGCGTCACACCAGACACTGGCGGGGCGGCAGCGTCACACCAGACACTGGCGGGGCGGCAGCGTCACACCAGACACTGGCGGGGCGGCAGCGTCACACCAGACACTGGCGGGGCGGCAGCGTCACACCAGACACTGGCGGGGCGGCAGCGTCACACCCGACACTGGCGGGGCGGCAGCGTCACACCAGACACTGGCGGGGCGGCAGCGTCTCACCAGACACTGGCGGGGCGGCAGCGTCACACCAGACACTGGCGGGGCGGCAGCGTCACACCAGACACTGGCGGGTCGGCAGCGTCACACCAGACACTGGCGGGGCGGCAGCGTCACACCAGACACTGGCGGGGCGGCAGCGTCACACCAGACACTGGCGGGGCGGCAGCGTCACACCAGACACTGGCGGGGCGGCAGCGTCACACCAGACACTGGCGGGGCGGCAGCGTCACACCAGACACTGGCGGGGCGGCAGCGTCACACCAGACACTGGCGGGGCGGCAGCGTCACACCAGACACTGGCGGGGCGGCAGCGTCACACCAGACACTGGCGGGGCGGCAGCGTCACACCAGACACTGGCGGGGCGGCAGCGTCACACCAGACACTGGCGGGGCGGCAGCGTCACACCAGACACTGGCGGGGCGGCAGCGTCACACCAGACACTGGCGGGGCGGCAGCGTCACACCAGACACTGGCGGGGCGGCAGCGTCACACCAGACACTGGCGGGGCGGCAGCGTCACACCAGACACTGGCGGGGCGGCAGCGTCACACCAGACACTGGCGGGGCGGCAGCGTCACACCAGACACTGGCGGGGCGGCAGCGTCACACCAGACACTGGCGGGGCGGCAGCGTCTCACCAGACACTGGCGGGGCGGCAGCGTCTCCCCGGACACTGGCGGGGCGGCAGCGTCACACCAGACACTGGCGGGGCGGCAGCGTCACACCAGACACTGGCGGGGCGGCAGCGTCACACCAGACACTGGCGGGGCGGCAGCGTCACACCAGACACTGGCGGGGCGGCAGCGTCACACCCGACTCTGGCGGGGCGGCAGCGTCACACCAGACACTGGCGGGGCGGCAGCGTCTCACCAGACACTGGCGGGGCGGCAGCGTCACACCAGACACTGGCGGGGCGGCAGCGTCACACCAGACACTGGCGGGGCGGCAGCGTCACACCAGACACTGGCGGGGCGGCAGCGTCACAGCAGACACTGGCGGGGCGGCAGCGTCACAGCAGACACTGGCGGGGCGGCAGCGTCACAGCAGACACTGGCGGGGCGGCAGCGTCACAGCAGGCACTGGCGGGGCGGCAGCGTCACAGCAGGCACTGGCGGGGCGGCAGCGTCACAGCAGGCACTGGCGGGGCGGCAGCGTCACAGCAGGCACTGGCGGGGCGGCAGCGTCACAGCAGGCACTGGCGGGGCGGCAGCGTCACACCAGACACTGGCGGGGCGGCAGCGTCACACCAGACACTGGCGGGGCGGCAGCGTCACACCAGACACTGGCGGGGCGGCAGCGTCACACCAGACACTGGCGGGGCGGCAGCGTCACACCAGACACTGGCGGGGCGGCAGCGTCACACCAGACACTGGCGGGGCGGCAGCGTCACACCAGACACTGGCGGGGCGGCAGCGTCACACCAGACACTGGCGGGGCGGCAGCGTCACACCAGACACTGGCGGGGCGGCAGCGTCACACCAGACACTGGCGGGGCGGCAGCGTCACACCAGACACTGGCGGGGCGGCAGCGTCACACCAGACACTGGCGGGGCGGCAGCGTGAATCCTTTACATGTCTCCTCCGTTACATTCTTGTAGTTTTCTTTGCAGAGTTCGTAGAGCATAATGCTTTACAAACTTTGATATGATTAAAAAATACATTGACAGAGGTTAGTTGCCTCGTGGGAACATTGGTGCCAGCTCATTACCTACAGAAATAGCTAGAATGACCCCTGAGAGGAAGTTACCATTGACATTAGGTTTTTTCTTACAGCTGCACCGTTAATATTTACTGAGGCTGTCGTTTTCTTGACTTTTAATTAAAAACTGTAAATTACACTGAGGATACTATTACGGTTCTCATTTAAGAAAATTAAATAATACACATAATGTTTGAATGATAATACCTGGTTCTGTAGATGTAATATTAATTCATCCCTTTTATGGAAAATACTAAAAAACATTAGTTGAAATGAATACTTATTTTTCATCCAGCTAGACTGATTTATATCCAACAAGATTTTTTAGTATAAATTGATAGTGAGCACCTGATCGGAGTTGGTTGGCTGCCTCCTCTTCCCCGGTAACTTCCTCCTTTTCATAGATAGCCTGCATATAGGAGACTGAAACTTATGACGATGTTTCGGTCTCGACTTGGACCATTAACTAGTCCAATTCCTCTTCATCTTCCTCTTCATCTTCCTCCTCTCCCATCCACACACCGTATCAAGTTTTCCATCTCCTGCAGAACCCGCACCAATTTTAAACTTCCCACCGCATTGACATGCAGGCTATTTGCCTCGAACAAGCTTTTATCCGTTTTAAAGTTGTCCTACAGATCGTTGTATTCTCGTCGCCCTTTTCACACATAGCTTGCATTCTCACGTTTATTCTCTTGCCATTTCCCAGCATGCATTTCAAATCAGTTGTCTGTAGAAATCCTGTGTTAACAAATGTCTTTCTATTAACTTTGAATGTCTTAAGGACGACAGATTTAAAGCTTTTATTATCTTCTCACCTGCTTTTGTTTAGGATTGTCCACACTTGCATTTGTATTGAAAATCATGTCACGAGGAAAAATATGTTATCGCTTAGAGTTTGTCACATATCTAATTTCATCTTTGCTTCAGGGAAACGCATCTACCACTTTTTCCTTTTTTTTCTAAAGGTAAAATTACATATCCCGCTGTCGCACGAAAGTCGCATACTAGAATTCCATTTCCCGTTGCCTCACGAATGTCACCTGGAATTCCATAACCCGTTGCCTTATGAATGTCGCCTAGAATTTCATAACCCGTTGCCTTACGAATGTCACCTAGAATTCCGTATCCCGTTGCCTCACAAAAGATCCTCCTGAAATTCCACATCCTGTTGCCTCAAGAGAGCCACCCACCAGAATGACATTAGGATTTCCATGGGAATTGAATAGTGTGTCTTTGTGATATACGTCTAGAGCTTGCAACCGATTTCTCGAAGTAATAACGCTATTGCAGACTTTGTAGGTATAACTCCATTCTTCCTTAGGTGAAATCTGTTAGTTTCGAGAGAGCGAGTACTTGTGTCAGTGTATAAGTGTACAAGTGTACGAGTGAGTGTATGAGTGTGTTTGTGTGACATTTTTGTGTTTGCGTATGTGCATTAGTTTGTGTGTGTTTGTGTTAATGAGCTAGTTTTGCGTGCTCTAGTTTGTGTGTGTTTGGAGAGAGTTGAGAGAGGGAGTGTAAGTGTAGGAAAGTATTATTGACGTCCCCGTGTAAGTGATGATCAAAGTGTTATGAATATTATTGTCATGCTGAAAATAAGAAAGAAATTATTGGATTTTAGAATCAATTAAAAAAATGGGGTTATAAGAATATTTTTTTTCTTACTCTTAAACCAAGATGAAACTAGACTGCGTTTCGGTCGGTCCTGGACCATAATGTCGCGAGTGTTACTGGTCAAGGACGATTAGACGTAGTTTAGTTTAGTACCCAGTTTGTGGTTACAATTTATTCCAGCCACGGTATGATGACTTTTATTCATTAGCACGACTCTCGACGACCTCGTAAAAAAATAGTGACAGCATTCAGTCATAATTTAGTTTGATGAAATAGCGCAATTTCCAAATATATAAAGACAATAACAAAAAAAAGGCACAATACCGTGACTGGAACGATACACAAATAACCCGCACATAAGAGAGAAGCTTACGACGACGTTTCGGTCCGACTTGGACCATTATATAAAGACAATTTGTCAGAAGTTTCAGAATAAGCGCCGTAATTGAAACTTTTACTTTTGTGCAAAGCTTTATCATATAAGAGCTGGACTAAGTTTCAAATGTGAGCAGGAGGTAAAAGTTAGAATTAGATAAACAGTCACTGGCAGAGCCGGAAATCGTTATGAAGATAACATTTTACTGGGGGACAGTTTTTTTTCTTTTTCAAGTTTAGAGTAAATGTTGAGCATGGGTGTATACATATGTGGAGGGGAGTCAGGTGACGAGATCCGATATGTGATCTGTTAGATCATTATGGCCGTGTGCACTGAAAAAGTAAACTAGGGGCCCTGCCAACTGGACACTTTCTGCTTGTGAGTGATCCTGTCCATATGTATTAATGAGAGCCGATTCCAGGCACTAAATTCTATTCCCGTTTTTTCACAGATGACCATGAGAGCCTTTGGCCAATCAGTGTGGTGAGACATGTTACGATGCATCATGTAAGTGTTGTTAGTGCTTTTCTTTAAGCAAGTTTAGATTAGGTAAGGTTTATCTGGAAACAGGACAAGTGTTTCCTGACGTGGATCTTAGTCATATGATGATCCGGAGTTGGAGCTGTTGGTCATGTGACAGAGGCCTTCCGCTGGCTTACCGGTCCACTCCTTTAAAAATTATGGCTATAATTATAACGCTTGATTTATTCATTATCGAGCATATGTCTGTTCGTTTACGAGTGTGAACAAATTCTTAGCTGTCTCATTCACGATTCTTTTATTGCAGTTACTACAGGGAATGGTGTACATGCATATACTTTCTTTGGGATTGATGCTAACCTTCGTGAACTTAGCAGGCTTTGATGGTTTTGGTGATGTAACCGGCTTTTAATAAGTTAGAAACATGCTCAGAGTGGCGACAACCATAACTGGACCTTTGCTAATGATATTTACTCTTCTAGTCTTTCGAGGCAGTATTGTAGAATCAGTCCCTACACAATTTTCTTTGCATTAATCTTAGTCCTAGTTTTGCTTCTCTAGACACCTACCTCTCTCGATACATTGTTAAATGATTTAATCTTCAGATCACTAGTGCCTTGAGCTGATGATTGCCTCTTCTCCATTCTTCCTGACTCCTCTTCTGCACTTTCTTTGCGTTTCTAGTATCTTGTTTCCTTTTCTGTGCTAGCTTGGACCAATAGGTCTGTTGCAACTACTATCCCTTATTCTCCTCTTTACCATAACTTCGTCACTGATTTTTCTCTTCCCCAATTGTCTTGACAGTAAAAGACGGACCGAAGCGTCGTCATAAGATTATTCTTTGGTGAGGATTTTTGTGAATTGTTCTTGCCATTGTATTGTCATAAATATGTTTACCTATTAAAAAGTTTGTTCTATTTGTCTTAACAAGCGTTCAGTTAAATAGTTATTAAATAAGCGTTTAATAGTGGTGTTCCGAATTGTAAAATTAAATACACGGTCAACCCAAAAACTAAACGGGTTGTAAATCCCCTCTGAGCTCTTATTAGTAAATATGATCAGCCATGCGAAACAGTGATCACAAAAAGCGACCTGGGTAATTATAACGTAAAGGGCTTCACTTTGAAGGTAATCGTCAAAGCAGAGAGCTTGAGCATATTGTTAATTATCTTCCTCTTTGTTTCGTAATTATGATGTTCCAATACCAGTTTTTCCTGCAGATAACGGAATAGTAGTAATTGCTCGTGCTTCAGTCCACAGCTAAGAAACTGAAATATTATTAAACATTTCCTGATATTACTTGGTTTCCTGATTTTATATTCCAGAATTTTTGTGTATAACTTGCAAATGCCTTGGACAATCTGCCAATTTTTAACACTGGTGCACTATAACTAAGGTAAGGTTGATGTAAGTATTAACATATACAGGAACTCTGTAACATTAATAAAGACCTTACCCGGAAATGTTTGTGCGATAACATACGAACGCCTCTTCTGATCTGTTTCAAACTTTGATCATTGGTGTTTTTTTTTCTTCGAAATAAGTTTAGGTTGTTATTAGTACATGTTGATGCAATATGACAATTGTTTTAACATGGTGTATTTTCTTTCCGCGATATAATTTAGTGTGTCGTTTCTAAACGGGTTTTAATCTTTGATGGCAACCAATAGATGTACTCTTTATGAATGCAAAATGTAATTGCTTAATACAGTTATTAAACTATCATTAGCTTAATTGCGAATAACAGGAAAATGCCTTCTCCCTGAAAGCTGGCTGCCTTGGATCAAACGTCTAGCGCAAGCTAGACGCCAAGGTATTGGTCCAGTGTGGTGAGAATGGTAAGGCACTGCTTACCTTGTTCCAAGGTTCGTAGGTTCGAGTCTCCTTCAGCCAGTGATCAGTGTTATATATATATATATAATCTTATAAACATGAAGATGGTATATCTTGCTTCTACAGCTACCACCCAGAACAACTACACATTTGGCTATGCATGTATGTGTATATACACTCAACTGAGTTTACTTCTAGTTTGTTAATACGTAGTTCTTGGACGTGTAATATTTGTTTTCAATCTAATTTCAAAGTGACGCAGAATTCTTCTTCCGCAAGTAATGCGTGTCGTACAAGGAGTAAAGTACCGGGAGCATGGGGCTAGTAACCCCTAATCTTTTATTAAGGGATAAAAGGAAAAAAAGGTTCTTCGTATGTGTATGGGTGTAGTACAGATATGAAAGAACAATGTTATGTAAAGAAGCTGGTTTTCATAACTAAGCGTAACCAAGCTATGGAAAAAGGGAGAACTTCAGTGAAGAGTAGACGGGTTAAATCAGATGTATCAAAGGGAACTAGAGTTAAAGAAGGAATAGCAATATTTTTAAGCAATCAATTATTATGAAAAGAAAAGGGGGTATAGGTGTTTAAATTCAAGAATTGTATGACTAAAATAAGTGTGGCATGTGAGAACTGAGTTGTAGTCGGTGTTTATTGATTTGGGTAAGAGAGGAATGTAGAGGCGAGAGATTTTAGAAAGTTTTAGGCTAATGTTTATGGTGTTTGAACCAGGTGAGAAAGGAATTGGCGGGGGACTTGAATGCTAAAGTGGGAGAAACTGTTGTAGAGAATGTAGAAGGCAAAGTTGGAGTGCCAGGAGTTAATGGTAATGGGCGTTCTCTAAATTATATATAGAAGAGGCTTGGTAGGAGACAATACTTATTCTAAGAAAAATAGGATAAATAATAACTCGAGATATGATACAGGGTGTAATAGCAGTTTTGGGGACAATTTATTGGAAGATATATAGCTGATGGGTAAGTTCCTTGATGTGCATGTTTTATAGCGGAACAACAAATGTATCGGCTCATTATTTAATTGTAGCGACAATGGGAGTAAGATGATGTGGTACAAGGTCATCAATGTGACGAATGGTTTGAAAAACCGACAAGTTGAAGATTGAGACACTTATGCAACATATGGGAATCTCTATTCAGGAAACGTTTCGCCACACAGTGGCTTCATCAATCCAATACAAAGTAGAAAGGCGTAAGGAGAGGAGGAGTTTGAGGTAATCAGTCCCTCAGCCTGGAGTCGATGTGTTCAGTCCATCAATCTTGTAGAATGTACAGCATAGGGCCGTAGACGTGGCTTATATACTGTAGCGAGGTGAGGTGAAGCCACTGTGTGGCGAAACGTTTCCTGAATAAAGATTCCCATATGTTGCATAAGTGTGTCAATCTTCAAGGTCATCAATGAATAACAGGAATGTGAAAGTAAATAAAATACAGGAGATAGGGTAAGATATAAGTATACAAAGCAATGTGTATGGTCGAATTATCTCTGAAATATTTAAGGATAAAACAGAAAATACAATTTGCAAAAGAAAAAAAAGATTTAAAAAGGTAGGGAATGCGAGAGAGTTTATAATGAAGCGCCTGCATGAAAATAACGAACTTTGTTGCATTTATGAATTTAGAAAAGGTATCTGAGAGGGTGAACAGCAGATAAGTGTGGTTGATCTTGCAAATATATGGAATAGGTAATAGGTTCCTAAATACAGTAAAGAGGTTATGCCGATAGTAAATCTCAGGTTGTGGCATGTAGGAGAGAGGTAGATTATATTCCAGTAAATATTAGACCTTAGACAGGGATGCGAGATGTTACCTTGTCTGTATAAGATATTTAAAGATGGGGATATAAAACGGAGATGCTAGATTGTCGGCGTCAAATTAAAAGATAATGAATTGGAAACAGAATTATAAAAGGAGACAAATGAATTATTAAGCGATCCTTTATTGACAACGCTTAGCCTTCACATCGGATTTTATCAAGATCTGTTCGTGACTTGAAGTCAGGTTTGTTTATAAAGTGAAGCTTATCAATAAAGACCCCTCAAGGGAGGTTCCTTGGCGCTTGTGAGGGGCTCTTGATCTAGGGAATGGGATTTGTGCTCAGGTTCCCTGAACTGAGCCTTCCAATCCTTACGCCCCCCCTCCCCACAGGCCCTGTATATTCCTACGGGTTTAGCGCTCCCCATCATTGTAATGATAATTATCAATAAAGAATCGCATTATACTGCATTGATCCTTTTTCATCGTGTCGGTATTTTATACCCTGTGTCTGTAAGAACAAAGTGGAGGTTATCACAATTGCTCTTTGCTGATAACACTGTGCTTTTGGGAGGTTCTGACGAGAAGTTGCAAAGGTTGGTTGAAGATTTTGGGAAGGTATCTAAAAGGAAATAAAAGTGGACAATGAAAGACTGAATATGAGACTGGCCGGAGGGAATGCGTAGGCAGTAAATATATTCAGATATTTGGGAGTGGATGGGTTTATGAGAGACGAGGTAAACCATAGAAGAGGGGAAAAATGGTGGTTGGCGAGTAGAGGCATCTGTAGAGACGAACCTTATCCATGGAAGCAATATTGTGAGTCTGAAGCGTGGGTTCAAATGTTGAGGGAAGAAGGATGAGGCTGGAGGTAATGAAGATGTATTTGAAGGCGATGTGTGGTGTGAATATTATGCAAAGAATTCTGAAAGTGGAAATTAGGTGTGCTACTTTAGGAGTGCTTTCTGAGGTGGTTTGAACAAAATATGAAAATTGGAAGGAAAATAAATCCTCTTTGATAATTGGAAGGTATATAAATCCTCTGATAATTGGAAGGTATATAAATCCTCTTTGATAATTGGAAGGTATATAAATCCTCTTTTTCTGATCAAACCTGATAACCTCTCGCTCCCCACCCACCAGGCGCCCTATGACCCCTATGGATTTGGAGTTTCCCCATGAATATATTATTAATGATCTTGGGCAAACAGGTTCATTTCCTTTTCTGTTTTTTTTTATGAAATAAACGTTGTTTATATAATACGATATTATAACGGCTCTTTACTCGACAGCAGTAGCATCACACAACGAGATTTGACTAAAGAATAAAATGGTACAGTACTGACTGGAGCAATACACACATCCTGAAACCTACGTCGACGTTTCGGTCCGACTTGGGCCAAGTTGTTCCAAGTCGGACCTTAACGTTGTCATAGGTTTCTCCTGTGTGTGTGTGTGAGGGGGGGGGGGTTATTTCAGTATAGGTTTGAGTACATTAGTATTTCATGGAGTGTTGAAGCGTAATACCGATAAGTACAAGTACAGAGGCACAATAAACGATCAGTTAGAGCAGCGTTGGAGCTTGACACAGAGAGACGAGTTCTCAGTGTAAACTACTGCATATTGCCTTCATGATATTTCATGGTACTGCATTTTTGTAATGGTTTGAGAGAGATGGTTATATAACACTGATCCGCTCTTAATGTAAATCATTAAAACCTGTTATTTTAGTTACTCAATAATGTGAACTGGAGGATGGATAACGACAACTACGTATAATAAAGACATTAGTGCTTTTGTGCCAGCTGGGTGTCTTAGCTCTGTATCTAAGGTCTGTACCCAAGCTGTGTCCAAGCCGTAAGTCATCTATTAGCAGGAGTTTTTATTCAGTCTTAATGTTTTCTATTTACATATGGAGAGTAAATTTTTTGTTATATACATCCTACAGTAGTATCATCAGAGATGTTAAAGACTACAATGTACTTTAAAGTGCTATAGTTTGTCATGTATACAATTTAAATATGTTTTCAGTTAAAATTATTTATGAATATAAAAAAATAGTGAATTAAAAGAGCCTAATGGAAACCTGTCAATTGTACATTAGTTTTGAGTCTTATAACAAATTAAAACCCTCATAATTAAACCAAATGTGTCCAGCATTTAAAGTGAGAGTAATTAGTCATAGTCACCCAGTAGCAAAAACGCAGCAGTTTTACACTTATTATCAAGTAAATAATTTTTATTACATTGACAGAGAAGCAGTAAACCCATGTGTGTCATACAGCGCCTGACGTATTCATCATATCAATTGAATTTCAAAGTGAAGTAGAATTCTTCCTCCGCCAGTACTGAGTGTCGTACATGGAGATTGAAATGCAATAAAAAGATGAGAAGTTCTTTGAATGTATGTGAGTGTAGCACAGAAAAGCAAGAATAATGCTATGTAAAGAAACTGTTTGTCCTAGACTTAGCGAAAAAGATGCGGGAGATGGGAAAATTTCGGTGGGGGAGGCCCCTCAAGGAAGGTTCCTTGATGTTGGTGAGGGGCTCTTGATTTAGGGAATTGGATCTGTGCTCCAGTTCCCCGAATTAAGCCTGAATGCCTTCCACATCCCCCCCCCCAGGCGCTGTATAATCCTCCGGGTTTAGCGCTTCCCCCTTGATTATACTAATAATAATAATCGGTGGGGGAGGAGTAAATGGGGTTAAACCAGTGTATTAGAGAGAACACTGACGTATTCGGATGTAATAAGCTGTAATCCAATCAACGGAACGGCAGGTTTCATTTCATGGATCAAGAGTACCTTTCCTGAGGGTTTTCGAGTATTAGTGAATTTCTACAAAGGGAGGTTTTCCTTGGGATGTATTTTGGGGGTAGAAAAGCTCCGAACAAAAAGAATCGTTGATCCTGGTTAAGGGAGCAACAATCGCTTCGTCGAATAAGATGAGTGAAAGTTCAATATTTCGATAACTGCACGTATGTCAGTCTGAACATAAAGAAATAAATTTTTAACAATGATTGTTCAGTAATGAACATTCTTCAATAAGAGGAATACAAACCTTAACATGGAGTCAAGGACAGAAAGAAGTTATTTGGTATATTTCGTATTCCGTTAGGGATTCTCTTCAGCTGAAAAGGACGTCAGACCGAGACCGAAACATGAAGACCACCTTTCATTTTACACACACACACACACACACACACACACACACACACACACACACACACACACACACAACCCCACCCACGACACCCACCACACCCACCACACCCACCCACCACACCCACACACACCTCTACACCCCCACACACACCCCTACACCCCCACACACACCCCTACACCCCCACACACACCCCTACACCCCCACACTCCCCGACACACACACCCCTACACCACACACACACCCCTACACCACACACATACACACACACACACACACACACATACACACACACATACACACACACACACCCCTACACACAAACAACTACACCCTCCACACACACACCCCTACACACACACACACCCCTACACCCCCCCCACACACACACACAAACCACACACAAACCACACACACACACACACACACACAACCACACACAAACCACACACACACACAACCCCACACACACACAACCACACACACACACACAACCACACACACACCCCACCACACAACCACACACACACACACAGCGAGCGCGCGAGTCACGCCTTCCGTGCTCCGGGAATATAAGTGTTTTTGAGGTCTACCCAAGTGTTCTGCAAGGGTTGGTAAGTGTGTCAGGGTAGTGAACAATCCTAGAAGTGATTTTTAATCTGCCTGAGCCACATAAGTGTGAGGAGAGCCACAATTTTGTAAGTGATCTAGAAAATAAAAACGTTGTGGCGCAGAGTGGGCAGGCTAGTGTGGGTGGTAAGGCGACGTTGTCAAGTGTCACCCAAGAAAGATAATAAAGTAAAACAATCGTGTGACCAGTGAGAGAAATACAGTGAATAGGGTACATTATTAATGAGAAGAAATTGAGGTGGATCTACGCCAGGACGTCACATCGAGCTGGACAATCTACAGGCTGTACAGCTGCACTACAAGTACTGTATCCACCTATGAGTGGTTGTTTGGGTGTGGGGTTCCAGGTTCCAATTAACCGCCAAGCTGAATGTGAATGGTCTAACTCTCATAGCACGATAAAGAATAGGCACTCAAGTATTCAATAAGGAATAGCAATTGGTAATCCATTGAACAAGGCGATTAACTTACTATAAGCAGGTCAGGCATAGGCAACATTGTAAGTAGGTGAGTGTAAGTCCCAGGAGGGTGGGAGTCAGGTCACAAGAGGTTGTGGACACAAGCGACAACTGAGAATCCACATTACACTCCAAGCACAAGCCACCTACTTTTCAGACACATAATAAACCCACACATAATTCGACAGATAATTACACACACATACACACACATTCACATACACACACACACACACATACACACACACACACACACACACACACACACACACACACACACACACACACACACACTGTAAGTACATGCTGGTCAAGTCCCAGGAGGTTGGGGGTAAGGTCACAAGAAGCTGTTGGCAGCCAAGGACCACTGAGACTCTACATTACAACGCACAAGCCACCTACCTTTCAGTACATAATAAACCCACACATAATTCCACACAAAATTACACACACACACACATATATCCAGACTCACACATACACTCCCCCCCTCACCACCGACGTCTCACTATTTCCCCTGATCCCTCCCCTCCCTCGTTCACCCTCCCCTCCCCCGTTCACCCTCCCCTCCTCACCCCTCCCCATTCCTTTCCCACATAGCCACAGTTCCTCCACTACCTCCCCCCCCCACACTCTGACATACACACTACTAACTTAACATACAGAACTACATAGGTTTCCCACTCTGAGGCAATCAGGATAAAACAAAAATGGGTTGCCAGAGAGCAACAAGAAAAACCAAGGGACAGGAGGAGGAAGCTGCAAAGGAAGATTGGGCAACAGAGTTCATAAAAAGGATCATGAATGGGAAAAACTAGAACTTAGCATGAGAATGGAAGAGAGGATAGATATGGAAAGCAGGAAGTGGGAGGTGCATGTCAAAGCAGCAGAGGCCAGGATACAGAGTTTAGAAGAGGAACTGAAAAGTCTGAAACAGCCTAAAGAACTAAAGTACATTTTGGGATTGACAACAGAGACTGCTACCTCAGCCACAAATAAGGGGACTGTAGGGAAAGAAAAGGCACAACTGCATGGAGAAGCTCTATCAGAGGAGACTGTAGTAAATGAAAGAGCTAAGCTTTATGTGGAGGCCCTAACAGACGACAACAGAGCCCAAGGAAAGCCGAGAAGGGAAAATGACAGGCCACTGAGCCCAAGTATATTAGCCAGTGAAACTGAAGAAAAGAAAGCTGCAGTGGAGGAAACCAAATTAAATGAGGGGATACACAGGGATATGCAGTGGGAGAATGAAAGGGTGAGGTCAGTCTTTGTGTATGGGCTCCATACACAACAGCAACAACCCATAGTTCCTTACCAGGTCTCCCACTTCCCCAACCCCAATATACCTCCCAGACCACAGTCTTAGAAAAGAAGTTGAAGGTATGGTATACAAATGCAGATGGAATAACAAATAAGTATGAGGAGTGGCACGAAAGACTCAAGGAGACATCCCCAGACATAATAGCACTCACAGAAACAAAACTCACCAGAATAATAACAGATTCAATCTTTCCATCCGGATATCAAATCCTCAGGAAAGACAGAGGGAGGAGAGGGGGAGGAGGAGTTGCACTGCTCATTAAAAACCAGTGGGGTTTTGAGAAAATGGAAGGAATGGATGGCACGGGCGAAAGGGACTACTTAGTAGGAACAATCCAGTCTGAGGAACATAAGGTGATAATTGCAGTAATGTACAACCCACCACAGAACTGCAGGAGGCCAAGAGAAGAATACGATGAGAGCAACAGAGCAATGATCGACACACTAACCGAGGTGGCCAGGAGAGCACACATGGGGGGAGCAAAGTTACTAGTTATGGGTGATTTCAATCACAAGGAGATTGACTGGGAAAACCTGGAGCCCCATGGGGGTCCCGAAACATGGAGAGCCAAGATGATGGATGTGGTACTGGAAAACCTCATGCATCAACATGTTAGACACTACCAGAGAGAGAGGAGAGGATGAACCAGCAAGGCTGGACCTTGTATTCACCCTGAGTAGTTCGAACATCGAGGGTATCATGTATGAAAGGCCCCTGGGAGCTAGTGATCATGTGGTTCTGTGCTTCGACTACATAGTTGAGCTCCAAGTGAAGAGAGTAGCAGGAATAGGCTGGGAAAAAACAAACTACAAAAGGGGGAACTACTCAGGCATGAGGAACTTCCTTCAAGACATTCAGTGGGAGAGGGAACTGACAGGAAAACCAGTACAAGAAATGGACTATGTGGCAACAAAATGCAAGGAGGCAGAGGAGAGGTTTGTTCCCAAGGGAAACAGAAATAATGGGAAGAACAGAACGAGTCCTTGCTTCACCCAAAGGTGTAGGGAGGCAAAAACTAGGTGTACTAGAGAATGGAAAAGGTACAGAAGACAGAGAACTCAGGAAAATAAAGAAATCAGCCGAAGAGCCAGAAACGAATATGCACAGATAAGAAGGGAAGCTCAGAGACAATATGAAAATGACATAGCATCAAAAGTAAAGACTGACCCGAAGCTGTTGTACAGCCACATCAGGAGGAAAACAACAATCAAGGACCAGGTAATCAGACTGAGGAAGGGTGATGGGGAATTCACAAGAAACGACCAAGAGGTATGTCAGGAGCTCAACCACAAGATTTAAAGAGGCATTTACAGTGGAAACCAGTAAGACTCCAGGAAATCAGAACAGGGGGGCACACCAGCAAGTGCTGGATGAGGTACATATAACCAAGGAGGAAGTGAAGAAGCTGCTATGCGAACTTGACACCTCAAAGGCGGTGGGACCAGACAACATCTCTCCATGGGTCCACTTTCACTAGACGCTCTGTCATCTCCGATCATCCTTTGTACCTCTATGGCTCCCGTATCCCTGAACGTGATAGTCAAGTTTCTGGGCCTCCTCTTTGATCGTAGGTTATCCTGGAAACCTCACATTACCTCTCTGAAGGCAACTTGTCACAGCCGGCTGAACCTTCTTAAAACCCTTGCTCATCTTTCATGGGGAGCTGATCGTCGAACCCTCCTTCGCCTACATTCCACCCTTATTTTATCGAAACTTGATTATGGTGACCAGATCTATTCAGCGGCATCTCCTGCTACTCTCTCTAGCCTTAACCCCATTCATCACCAAGGATTACGTTTATGCCTTGGTGCTTTTCGCTCTTTTCCTGTCGAGAGCCTCTATGCAGAAGCGAACGTTCCATCCTTATCCGATCGCAGTGATGCCCATTGCCTGCGCTACTATGTACGCTCTCATGATCTCCGCAATCCTTCCATTTATAGAATGGTCACTGATATTAGTAGACATTCTTTATTTGTTCGCCGCCCCTGTTTACTCCGTCCCTTCTCTCTTCGCCTTCATTCGCTCTTGTCTTCTCTTCAACTACCACCTTTCTATGTACATGTAGCATCTCACTTTTCCCTACCCCCCTGGGAAGTTCCAGCTGTTCGAGTCTCTTTCTCCCTCCCTTGCTCGAAAGCCCAACTGTCTGCGGTCGCTTCCCGCTCTCTTTTTCTTGACCACTTTCACTCTCATTCTCATGCCATTGCTGTGTACACAGATGGCTCTAAGTCTTCTGACGGCGTAGGATTCGCAGCAGTGTTTCCGGACAGCGTCGTACAAGGGCATTTACTATCTTCGGCTAGTATTTTTACTGCTGAATTATATGCCATCCTTACAGCACTTATCCGTATTGCATCTATGCCTGTGTCATCATTTGTGGTTGTCTCAGACTCCCTTAGTGCTTTACAGGCTATACAAAAATTTGATACACCTCACCCCTTAGTCCTCCGTATCCAACTTTGGCTACGCCGCATCTTTACCAAGCATAAAGATATTGTTTTTTGTTGGGTCCTTTGTCATGTTGACGTACAGGGCAATGAACAGGCAGACACTGCTGCGCGGTCAGCAGTACATGACCTACCAGTTTCTTATAGAGGTATTCCATTTACGGACTATTTTACTGCAATATCTTCCCACCTTCACACCCGTTGGCAACAACGTTGGTCTACTATGCTCGGCAACAAACTTCAATCTATTAAACCGAGTATAGGTTACTGGCCGTCTTCTTATCACCAGTGTCGAGGATGGGAGA
>NC_091292.1:21717514-21811578 GCF_038502225.1 Cherax quadricarinatus | reverse complement strand
TGAGGAACAGGGTTAGTGTGAACAGGCTAGACCCTACGAAAACTTTGACCCTCAGTAGGTTCCGGCCTCCTCTGGTCTGAGATTAACTGTGTGTGTGTGTGTGTGTGTGTTTGTCTGTCTCTTTGAATGTGTAATTAAAAAACTTTAAAAAATTTAAGTGCCTTGAAAAATCTTTGGAATGCTTAAAATACTATAAAATCCAGGCAGGAAGAAACGTGTGCAGTAAAAAGTGAGCTTTCCGGACACAAAACTCACATTTGCAGGATTTTTTTTAGTGTAGAGCTAAAAAATAAGATGAATTTACAGTGGTAAGAATATTTCCGACTTGAGTATAAAATCAAATGGGTCACACAATGCCCAAAGATTGTGATATGATTTGGTTTAATGAAAAGAAGGAGAAGGGTAGTTTTAATTCCCTGAATCAAGAGCCTTTCGTCAGCATCAAGCCAACCTTCCCCTCTCCCCCTCTTTTAAAAGATTCAGGACAAAATCCAAACCTAGTTAAGTCTTTTTTTTTTATTATTATTCTCTCTCTCTCTCTCTCTCTCTCATATATATATATATATATATATATATATATATATATATATATATATATATATATATATATATATATATGTCGTGCCGAATAGGTAAAATTGGTCAATTAGCAAGAGCTCATTTAAAAATAAGTGCTTTTTAAAATTTTATCTTTTACGTTTAAAGATATATTTTTTTAATTTGTGTTAATGTTAAAATTAATTTTGTGCCAAAAGAACCTTAGAAAACTTGCCTAACCTTATTACAACAAGCGCAATTTAATTTAGCCTGATCCAACTAAATATATTTTAGATAAGTTTACCATAATTTAATAAACTGACACAATGAAATATATTTTTCCTTTAGGTTCAGAATGATTTTTGCGAAATTATTACATATACAAATTTTCGTTTGCCTGAATCGGCAAGAAGAGCATTGCTATTTAAGCCAAAATCGAAAGTTTTAACTATTCGGCACGGCATATATATATATATATATATATATATATATATATATATATATATATATATATATATATATATAATATGTGTGTGTGTGTGTGTAGATAGATATACAGATGTATCTAAGATAGCATCGCGCACCAAGGAATGGAAGTAAACGTGATGATAATGACACTGACGTGCCAAAGAGCTTCTAATGCCCCGCGGGGAAACCTGTCACAACAACTCTGGCAAACTTGTGAGGACAAATTGTGGTAGCGAGTTAGTGATGGGGGTAAATGTGGGGGTGGGGGTTGGTATTGGTGGTGGGTGGTGGATGTTGTGGCTGTGGTGATTGTTGCTATGGTTGTGGTAGTCATAGCTGTTGTTGTTGTGGTGGTTGTGATAGTGTTGGTGGCTCTGATTTTTTGTTCATGATAAATAGAGATGGAACTTGTATTTACTTTTAGTGGTGGTAGTCTATGGAGTTGATGGATGTTGTAGTAGCCAGCGGAACTACTTGTGGCTGTTCCTTTTTATTGATGGCTGAAAGGGTTGGCTAGTAACGGTTGGTAAGGGTGGTAATTCATAGCTGTTGGTGACTGAGATGGTTGGTGGGTTGTGGATGGTACTGTTAGCTGATGGTATGGATGACAGGTATTAGAAATGGATTTGATATTGATTGTTCTTAATTGTGGTGTTGGTGGGCATTAATATTCGCTGTCGATGATGGAGGTGCATGAAGGTGGGTGGTTATGGTGGTAGGGAAGATGAAGAGAGGTGGGTGCTTGTTGCTATTTGGTAGGATGTGATGTTACAGTCGGTCACCATCTTGGATAGTAAAAATAGTGGTACCATTAGCAGCAGTAGTAACTAGTGAACTGTTGGACGAGGATATTTTATTGATTTTAGCAAAATTTCTAGAATTAATAGTTTCATAAAATCTATTATATAATAGACGAACAGCAACCATATGAGCACAAGGAAATATCACAACATAAACATGAGGATGCAGTATGGTGATGCAGTATGGTGATGTTTTGATGATTTGGTAGTGATGTACTATTCTGATGGTGCTGTCACAGTGATCTGCTTGTGCTGTGGCGTGGTGGTATTTTAGTGGTGCTGTGGTGATGGGGTATTAATATTGTGATGAGCTGTGATTTTGTGGCAGTGCTGTAGTGGTATTATGTATCGCGATGTTGCTCTAAATATATAATGATATGTTGTGGGAATGTTGTGGAGGTGTGCTAGTAGTGTTGTGGTGGTATTATAGTAGTGTTATGATGTTGTGCTCTAGTGGTTTCGTAGTGGTGTTGAAAGAGACTCACTGAGAAGCCCAACCTGGGTGGTAGTAGTCGTCTATAAATGATGGCCCACCACATAAAACTTTATATAAACTGGATATTTTGGTATCGCGGCGCGATCGAGAAAGATATCTGACCAGCATTTCCTCTGCCTCCTAAATCCCTCATGTCTCAAGAGTGACATTTTAAAGGAAATATCTTTTAAATGCAATTGCCTCCCTCTCATGATCCAACTTTAATTCCTTGAATGTCTCCAAAATGATCGCACACATCCATCAAAGACCCGTACAGGATTACAGTGAAGAACCTTCAACCATTCAATGTAGGGGCTTACATAGTCCCATGTGAAGGCTCTGATGATATATAGGTTGGTGAAACAGCTGGAAACTAGGAACACGTCCATATAAACACACACCTGCCGTCAGATATAACGTCTTGAGCAGTACATTTTTACAGCACTGGAACACCACCAGCCACCTGATAAACCGGAACGATCACCACTTAGTACATAAGGAACTTGACACTCAGACTAAAATGTCTTGAAGCATTGTTAATCTTCATTTCGGGAATTACGCAGAACAAAGTCGGCTTCGTTATCTCAGAAATATTAGCATGACTCCTGAAAGCGGTAGCCTCATTATCGCTAACACCAGCAAGACGTTTCAACCATTGCTACTGCTGCTACTACTTATACTACTACAAGTATGAGAGAGCAGACCTTCTTCCTGTTTCTCGCTTGTAATGCTTTGACAAAGCTTCTGATGAGCAAACAGTTACCGTAAAAAAGGTCTCCTTAGCTGCTCTTGTGTCCTTTTACCAGATATAACTAGTGAGAACTGCAGAAGGCGTACTGCCCATGTATGGAGATACATATGTTGCAGGTATCATAACACTTTTCTAGTCATTACCAGTCCATGCTAAGCAGGTTATATTCACACTCAAACCATCTTGCTGATATAAGAATATTTTTTTAATGTTTTAAATGCTACCAAAAAATCTATTTTCAAGGCTTACTGTTGCTTGAAAATACACTATTTGGTGCATAAAATGACTTCTGTGAATTATGGAGATATTAAGATTTATATGGAGACAGTTAATAGTAAAAAATCAAATAAAAATGAGTAAAATCAACAATGCCTGTGTTTTCCATAGTGACATTACTTCACACTACATGGACTGGCCCAGGGCAAGGATGGTTATCCTAGAAGACAGAAACAGAAAAAAAAAGCCTTGGATCAGTTTTCATATATACCACAGATTCCATCACACAGAACCAGAGAAGTTTCCAGGTGCCTGGACCCCTGACTCACATGCCCCTCACCACACACAACCCATCACACCTGACGTTGGTAGAATATTACCTAATGCTGCTTCATCACCTTCTCTCATTATTATATAGTATACCTATGTTCTTCTATAATGTCTTTGTGTCAGCTTTATTTTCCAACCACTTTCACTATAAAAGACTTGCGTACCTGTCTCCAGAAGCCATAGAATGACTGCGATGGCCTCAAACAATTCCGCAGGTTCTTTTCAGTTTAATCAGTTTTCATATTTCACAAACCCTTTTTTTATAGATAATATTTTTACCCTTTTTATTATTTTTTCTGCCAATTCTGACACTAAACAAATTTTCATCTCTATAAAATTCACGGTTGTTTTGTGAACCAGATGACTTGTATATTATTAAAGTAAATGCTGATTAATGCAACAATAAGCTTTACAAAATTGGTTATGGTTCCTTACAAAATAGATTAGACGGATTTATCAGAAGGCCTGCCTACGAAGCACCAGTATGCCTATTATAGTAGTCCTAGTGGCCCATGATGTTAGTGGTATTTGAGGTAGAGCAGAATTGACTTGCTTTTGTTAGGATTTGCGCTAATATTTCAGAGATAACGATGGTATCTTGGTATTGTGTAATTATGTTTGAAATGAACATAAATGATGCCTCAGTGTATTTTCGTTTACAGGTGTCTGGGTCCTCAATTACTAAATGAGTAACTTTCCATTTCATCAAGTGGCTTGTGATGATTCAGTGTTGTACACATGTGGCATTAAAGTCACATCTGGACGTGTAGATGTGTTTTAGACGGGTTCCAAGGTTGTGCTCTGTTTATCGGACGTAATACGTGTCTTTTCATAGACTCAATAAAGGATTATTTAAACCCCTACATTTACTGGCTCATTGTACTCCCCTTAAGGCCCTGATGGATGTGCTGGTTGGTATGGTGACTCCAGTGCAGCTTTTTGAGAGTGTTTTGGAGACGTGAAACGCGTCAAACCTAGAAAATAAAGAGACAATTGCGTTAAATAAATCACTTCTGAAACATGCAGATCAGATACCGCAGTCGTTCCTGCTACGATAGTAAAATATCTAATTTACATGAGCTTTTATGTGCTGCTGCCACATTCTCCAAACCGGTGAATGTGGGCTTACATGGTGCTGTGCAATTTGCAACATCAAGAAATGATACGTTATAACAACTTTTATTTTTTTTTTGGAATAAATGCAATATGCTTTTTTTTAACTTGACATTTAAATAATCCTAAAGCATTAATGTTTGTGATCCTCAAAAAGTAGAAAGGTATCATCCACATATTTTCCAAAAAAACAAAAAACTATTAGTTGGAAAAAAAATGGACCTCCATCAAACCAGTGTTAGGCTTGCCGACACTAACAATGTTCTTTTCTGTCACGTCAGAGATCACAGCTATCCTATTGACTGGTCTTCTGCTAACACTGTCTTCCCTACTTCCAACTTTAAGAGTCGCCGTCTGGTTGAATCCTCTCTAATACACAACTTTCCTTGTATGAATCTTAGCCCTGGCTTCGTCTCTGCAGATGCCTTCCTCTCCCACTACATTGTAAAATGCTCCAAACTTCAGAACACCAGTGACTTAACCTGATTCGTCCTTTTTTCTTCTTCTCCCTCTTCCCCTTTCCTCTTTCCTTTTTTCTCTTCTGGGTTGTCTTTCTTTCTTCTGTCTTGTGTTTCTGTTACTTCATTATTTATTTCATTATTTCCCCTCCCCCCACCTATGTGTACTTGCTCTCCCTCTGTGGGCACCTAGCTCCCTTGCAGTGCTCCCCTTTCTTTTTATTTGACTGGCTCCTCCTCCTTAATTCCCCATTACTGCTTCCTTCCATCTCCGCCACTATTACTACTACCCCTTCCTGCCTATATATACCCGTCCTGCTCTACTTCTCATTAGTGTGACTTTGTAAAGGGTCCAAGTCGGACCGAAACGTCGTCGTAAGCTCCTCTCTTCTATGTGTGGGTTATTTGTGTACAGGTCATGGAAACAAAATCGCAAATGCGTAAAGTAACAAAGCTTTATTAAGTTGTTAACTTGATTTCTGCGCAGTGCGAAACAATGACATGTTAAACGTTAGTTCTGTACCTCTGTGTTCTCTTTATTACAAGACAGCTCTCACCTGAGGATATGCCATCCCATTAGAAAATACTGAGATTTGTTAATGCAAATTCTTAGTTATGTTTTTAAATTAAGCAATTGCATATTGCGATTTTTTAACAGGGCTAGATTAAGTTACTACGCTAGTTTTATTGCTAAATAAAGCTAGCCAAAATTCAGGTAATTTTATATGTTTGGTGCTAATAACAGCGGTAAATGTTTTATACACATATAAGCAGTAAATGACTCACGAAATCGTAATGACACGATTGCAAACAATCCATACCATATTGTGGCTAGCTGGTCCAGTGGCTAACGCGACGGTCTGGAGTTTTGAGACTCTCTGATCGCGGGTTCTCTCCCCGCCCGTGGTATGTTTTTTTTTTTTACCATAAATGTTTAGTGCTGATACAATCAGTAAATGTTTAGTGCTGATACAATCAGTAAATGTTTGGTGCTGATATAAGCAGTAAATGTTTTATACAAATATAAGCAGTAAATGCTTTATATTAATACAAGAGGTAAATGTTTTATGATAATATAAGCAGTAAATGTTTTATAATTTCATGAGCAGTAAAGGATTTGTGTTAACATAAGCAGTAAATGGCGCAATACAGCCAGTAAATGTTTGGTGCTAATATAAGCAGGACAGTAAATGTTTATGCTTTAATATATGCAACAAATGTTTCTACAGATATACGATGAAACATTGAACGTCTCAAGAAAATAAAATCCTGGATGCAACTGGTCAAAATTAATTCCGCTGAGGAAGATTTATTGAGGGAAATTTATGCGTGGCTATGCGGAAAAAAAAAGAAATGCAATAAAATGGATGCTAAATGACGGATGGTTGCAAGGAAGAGAAGGAAGAGAGAGGAAGAGAGGACGAGATGGGAGGGCGGTGAAGGGATAAGATGAGAGGGAGAAAAGTGAAGATGAAGGAACAGAGGGAAGTAGGAGGAGTAGGAGGAGGTGGTGTGAGAGCAAAGGAGATGGAGGAACATTGTGTGATTCAAGGAGGTAGATTTAAATAGTGAGTGACAAGAGGAATAAATAAAGGTAGAATAGCAAAGGAGGAGAGAAAAGGTAATTTAAAAAGTTTTTTAAGAAGCTGAATACGTCTGCAGTGTGCTGATAATTAGCAAGTGGGAACAAAAGCATGCTAGGCTTCCTTCTCATATTCTATCACGCAGGATAGGATTACACATGACGTTGAAATCTGTCAGCCTAACCTGGAAGACTTCAGCGGAGCAATGAGGAAATCATCGAATATTTCAGCAAGGCTTCATCAGCTACGCCAAGCTTCAGAGGTTTTCTTTCTACAAATACACAAAACATTCCTTATTTTTGTTCTGAATTCGATTTTTCCCTGGAAATTACTCGTACCTCCTGGGAGGGGGCGAGGCCCCCTGATTAACCACTGACCTAGACGCTATATATAAAGCCCCGAATGTGGATATCACAAAGGTGAAACAATTCGTAGATAAAAGTAAATTTAAATGCATAAATTTTTAATATACATAAACCAGATTAATCTAAAAATAACATTCAATTAGCACAAGATGATTTTTTGAATTGTGTCGTTATAAATATCTAGGTCACTGTATTCAAAAGTTAAAATATAATAAAAATTTTTTTTTTACCAAAGTGTATTCAAAAAATTAATGACCCGCTGCACATTTTCTGGGATGATGCATTTCATTTGATGAGAGCGGTATATGTATGTAAAATATATGCATGTCGTACCGAATAGGTAAAACTTGCGATTTTGGCTTAACAGCAACGCATTTCTTGCCGAATAAGGCAAGCGAAAATTTGTGTGTACAGTAATTTCGCAAAAATCATTCTGAGCCTAACAAAAAAAAATATTTCGTTGTGATTGTTTATTATTAAATTACTGTAAGCTTATCTAAAATATATTTAGTTGGATTAGGCTAAGGTTTTTTGGTACAAAATTATTAATTTTTATATTAACATAAATGAATGGGGTACAGAGGTGGACCACACACATGTATATATATATATATATATATGTGTGTATATATATATATATATATATATATATATATATATATATATATATATATATATATATATATATATATATATTATATTAAGTTTAGGGGTCCACCTCTGCTGTAAATTGTGGGACCCATAGCCTCGGAGAAGTGGATAAAAAGGCTTCAAGGAAGAATATTTGGATTTCTTCCTGAAGCCGTTTGAATATTCCACTTCCTCTACCACCCTATCTTTTCATTCTTTTTTTTTACCAATAGGAATATTTTATTACGTAATATGGTACAGAAGATTTAAGAGATACATTGTTGATATAAAGGTGGCATATACGGTACATGTTGTTACGTGTGTATCACCGATTATAAGGCGAAAATCTCATCCAGCTCTTCAGAGTTGGGGCGTGTGCCCAATATATATATATATATATATATATATATATATATATATATATATATATATATATATATATATATATATAATGTATATGCGTCGTGCCGAATAGGCAGAACTTGCGATCTTGGCTTAAATAGCAACGCTCATCTTGCCATATAGGACAAGTGAAAATCTGTGTATGCAATAATTTCGCCAAATCATTCTGAACCTAACGAGAAATATATATTTCACTGTGTTTGTTTAGTATTAAATTATTGTAAACAAATCTAAAATATATATAGTTGGGTTAGGCTGAAATAAATTGCGCTTGTTATAATAAGGTTAGGTAAGTTTTCTAAGTTCCTTTTGGTGCAAAATTATAATTTTTACATCAACAATAATGACAAAAATATATCTTTAAACGTATAAGAGAAAATTTTAGAAAGGACTTAATTTTAAATGAGTTCTTGCTAATTGACCAGTTTTACATATTCGGCACGACATATATATATATATATATATATATATATATATATATATATATATATATATATATATGTATGTATATATATATATATATATATATATATATATATATATATATATATATATATATATATATATATAATATTATTATTATTATTAAAATGGGGTCCACCTCTGGTGTAAATTGTGGGACCCATAGCCTTGGAGAAGTGGATAAAAGGCTTCGAGAAAGAATAATTCGATTTCTTCCTGAAGCCGTTTGAATATTCCACTTCCCCTACCACCCCATCTTTTCATTCTTTTTTTACCAATAGGTATATTTTATTACATAATATGGTACAAAAGATTTAAGATATATATTGTTGGTATAAGATGGCATATACAGTACATGAGGTGTGAGAGATACATGTCTAGTACATATTGTTAAGTGTTTGTTACTGATTATAATGCGAAAATCTCGTCCAGCTCCTCAAAGCTGGGGCGCGTGCCCAAAATACAGCAGGCATTACCTCTCTGAACAGCAGCGCTGAGTCACTGGAATAGAAAACTAGCTGCCCTGGGATCCCCAGTTACCCTGATGAGCACCTAGTAAAAAGGAATAAATATGGGCAACTATCATGAGAAACAATCATTATTAAATAATATGAGTATAATAAATAGCAATCATAAGAAATTATAGTGAGTAACAATCACGAGTAATGAGTAAATATGATTATACGTAAATATTAGGAGTAACTATCATGAGCAACTTTAATGTCTATATATGACTAATAATCATTAGTAATTAGATGATCCCCATAAAATGCTTTATTAGCTTATCACAGAAGCGTAAAAAGAAAATTCCTGTCGATCAGTTATCAGCCGCAATGTTGACTCGCTATACACTGGGCTAGTCATCTGACCTCCACTATCTTAACATCAAAGATCATCTCCAGAATAAAAACCAACTGTTCCTATCTGTACTGAGGAAAAAAAAAGTATTGCTATTCCGTTATTGTTTCATGCATCTCATTTTGCGAGGTTCGTAATATTTCGGTGATTCGCAAAAAAAATTCTCTTTTTTCCTAACGTTGTGGTATGTTAATGCCTAGCTAATGAGGTGCCAACTTTCGACACTGTTTATGTGGTGAAATGGTGAAATAACACTGTCAACGAAACATGCAGCGAGGGTACAGAATGTGTGTGTGTGTGTGTGTGTGTGTCCGTATTCATCTAATTGTACTCACCTAATTGTAGTTGCAGGGGTCGAGACTCAGCTCCTGGCCCCGCCTCTTTACTGAATGCTACTAGGTCCTCTCTCTCCCTGCTCCATGAGCTTTATCATACCTCGTCTTGAAGCTATGTATGGTTTCTGCCTCCACTACTTCGCTCGCCAGACTGCTTCACTTTCTGACCACTCTGTGACTGAAGAAATGGTTCCTAACATCCCTGTAGCTCATCTGAGTCTTCAACTTCCAAGAGTGACCCCTTGTTTCTGTATCCCATCTCTGGAACATCTTGTGTGTGTGTGTGTGTGTGTGTGTGTGTGTGTGTGTGTGTGTGTGTGTGCGCAAAATGTCGTACCTCGTAAGCCGAACTTACCGAATAGGCCGAAATCCCTTAAGAAATAAACTTTCTAAAAAAGATTTTATTTACGAAAATTTAGATCATTTTATTTTCATTGACATTGATGTGAAGAATTTTATTACTGGACCAAAACTAACTTAGAAACCTCACTTAACATTCATTAAACTAACGCAATTTTTTAGCTAAATTCTGGTAATATATTATATGTTAATTTAATTCTATTTAATATTAAATAAAATTAATGATACATATTTTTTCGTTATGCTCAGATTGATTTCCACTGACTTATGATAAAAAAAATTTTTTTATTCCCTTAATTTGGCAAAATACACCCTTGTTAAACAGACAAATCTCAGCGGCTCTTTCACAGTGGTTGTTTTGCATATATATATATATATATATATATATATATATATATATATATATATATATATATATATATATATATATGCAAAGGAACCACTGTGAAAGAGTAGCGAAATTCCAACCGCTTTCGTGACTACTCACATTGTAGTCACGAAAGCGCTTGGAATTTCACTACTCTTTCACAGTGGTTGTTTTGCATATTTTAAAATCACCTGTTTACTGTGATCTTATTGCATTATACATATATATATATATATATATATATATATATATATATATATATATATATATATACATATATATATATATATATAAATATATATATATATATAAATATATATATATATATACATATATATATATATATATATACATATATATATATATGCAAAACAACCACTCTGAAAAAATAGAGAAATTCCAAGCGCTTTCGTGACTACTCACATTATCAATGTGAGTAGTCACGAAAGCGCTTGGAATTTCTCTATTCTTTCAGAGTGGTTGTTTTGCATATTTTGAAATCACCTGTTTACTGTGATCTTATTGCATATATATATATATATATATATATATATATATGTCGTGCCGAATATGTAAAACTGGTCATTTAGCAAGAACTCATTTAAAATTAAGTTCTTTCTAAAAATTTCTCTTATACGTTTAAAGATATATTTTTTTCATTAATGTAAATGTAAAAATTTTTAATTTTGCACCAAAAGAATCTTAGAAAACTTACCTAACCTTATTATAAGAAGAACAATTTATTTTAGCCTAACCCAACTAAATATATTTTAGATTTGTTTACAATAATTTAATACTAAACAAACACAGCGAACTATATATTTTTCGTTAGGTTCAGAATGATTTTGCCGAAAACATTGCATACACAAATTTTCGCTTGTCCTATATGGCAAGATGAGCGTTGCTATTTAAGCCAAGTTCGCAAGTTCTGCCTATTCGGCACGACACACATATATATATATATATATATATATATATATATATATATATATATATATATATATATATATATATGCAATAAGATCACAGTAAACAGGTGATTTCAGAATATGCAAAACAACCACTCTGAAAGAATAGAGAAATTCCAAGCGCTTTCGTGACTACTCACATTATCAAGGAACTGATAATGTGAGTAGTCACGAAAGCGCTTGGAATTTCTCTATTCTTTCAGAGTGGTTGTTTTGCATATATATATATATATATATATATATATATATATATATATATATATATATATATATATATATATATATATATATATATATATATATATAGGTCCACCTCTGGTGTAAATTGGGGGACCCACAGCCTCGGAGAAGTGCATAAAAAGGCTTCAAGGAAGAATATTTGGATTTCTTCCTGAAGCCGTTTGAATATTCCACTTCCCTTACCACCCCATCTTTTAGTATATATTTTTTTTACCAATAGGAATATTTTATTACATAATATGGTACAGAAGATTTAAGAGATACATTGTTGATATGAAGGTGGCATATGAGGTACATGTTGTTACGTGTGTATCACCGACTATAAGGCGAAAATATCATCCAGCTCCTCAGAGCTGGGGCGTGTTCCCAAAATACAGCATGCATTACCCGTTTGAACAGCCGCACTGAGACGCTGGAACAGAAAACTAGCTGCCTTGGGATCCCTAGTTACTCTGATAAGTCTTTTTCCCAGCTCCTTAAGGAATTTAGATGCACTCTTTCCCCATGAGCCAAGGGTCTCTGAGCCTATGGGAACAAACATATAATGATGGGCAAGTTCTCCATATTTTCTAGACTTTTGGGACTCCCTGAAGCTGGCAGCTGCCCCTCCTTCCTCCCTGGTGTATTGGAGATAGGTATCAGCCAAGGTAGATGCACTTGTATAGTCCCACACCACCTGCTTCCCATCTGTCCAGGCTTGAAGCGTGATACCATCTGGACGCTTCTGGCTGCCATCAGATCTGCATAGTTGGGGTTGCTCCCTTACTGCTGGGCATCCAGCTGTTGTGAGGCTCCTCTTGATAATGTTATTAACCTCCTCATGTCTTGCAATCTTTCCCTCGGATTTACGGCACACAAGACCATGGTACCCGAATCGGTCTGCTGCTTCACTGCCACAAATACACCTGTGTTCGGCGAGAATAGGGGCGGCAAGTCGAAGGGCAACACCGATGCGGATGGTCTGTGGGTCGAGGCGTGTGCCAAGGCTGGAATTGGGAACAGCCAACAGAAAGTCCCCAGCATGAGGGGCTCTCACTGCCAGCAGGCGGGCTCTATCCTTCCCTGACACACTCTGAAGCATTGTTGAGGCTATATTTTCCACTATTGGACCATCCCAGTGCGATTGTAGTTGTTGGGGGGAGCAGGTCTGGTTTCTGAGCCCGTTAGATTATCCCAGATCATTGCTCCGTCAATGAATTTTTGGTCCTGGACTCCAATCTTGTCCCTAAGATGTTCAGGGAGAATCGCTGCTACAAGCTCTCTGGATGCAATACACGAGGACAGAAAAGCAGGTAAAGCAATCTGTGATGACTTGCGGACACCAATGCCTCCTAGTCTGACTGGAAGTGTAGCTTGGTTCCACTGCCCGTCTTCTAGAGTAAGGTTAAGTACTTTCGTAAAAATCTGCCTCAGAATACTGTCATATATATACTGACATATATATATATATATATATATATATATATATATATATATATATATATATATATATATATATATATATATATATAGTAAACTCAAGATATGGAGTAACGAACGAATATTAATAACTAGAAGAATGTAATGGGAATCGAACCGCAATCGAGGCATATAGTAGGAGGTTACGTAGCTTACAATAAGAATATTTCACAAACATTCTGTGACTTGTTCTCGACAGCTGCATCAGCTAATGGTAGTGTCTCTTTGCACGGGCCCAGAAACATTTATTCTCGCACCCCTCGAAGTCATAGTCACTCATCAAATACCTGTGCAACAACCAGTCTATCAACAATTGTCTATCAACAATTTTGCAACCATCAGTCTATTAACAACATGCTCAACCACCACCACAACTTGTGCAGTCGTCAGTTTATCAGAAACTTATATAAACTTCCGTCTATCAACCTGTACAGTCACCCGTCTATCAACAACTTGTACTCTTGCCCGTCTATCAATAACATGTGAGCTTTCCATCTATCAACAGCCTGTGCCCACCCATCTGTCCACACAATGTGTTCATGGGTGATTCGCTAAACAGTTTCAGTTTTTCACTGGGTGTTACTCCATCATTTACTGTCGTTCACTTTAGCTGCAGCACTCACTATGAGTAAGCATTGCATTCAGGCAATCGTGACACATGATAAAATTTAAGTTGTCGCTATTTGAACACATTAAAAAGAATCTTTATACTGCTGAGATAGCAGGGTCGAGCAGCCACCACCACCTGCTGAGACAGGCTTGAAAATGCTGCAGTTTTTTTTTTACCGTAGCTCCATGGCTATAGCTACTGTATGATTAGTGTGAAGCCTGTCTACTTCAAAATGGGTCGTTTAGACTGCAGTTCACCTGTACACCAGTTTGACGAATACTCAAATGGAAAAGATACTAAAATAAATTCTCAGTACATAAACATTGACAAAATTCTCAATATATTATACGTTCAGAATTTATTCTTGAGTAATTTTGTGGCATGTACATATGAGTAAATAAAATAATAGGCTATTTTTCGTGTGTGCTAAACCCTTGTGGCTCCGTATTCGATGTAAATAGTGATGGAGGATCGATCCTCCGTCCAGTATCAGGAACTGGCGCAACCACTTCGAACGAATTTGCTTTTTCATCTGTCACAATTATCGCTAAATCTTGCAATGACGCAAGTTGAATGTTATCTGCAGACAATTATCACGTCATATTTGCGTATGACATTTAAGTGTCGCTATCAACTAATTACCATCCTTGTAATTTTCTAATAATTTTCGCTGTGTTAAATTTGCCTCTCTTAAATATAAATTTATCTGGCGTAGATATTTACCTGGCGTAGATATTTACCTGGCGTAGATATTTACCTGGCGTAGATATTATCTCGCGTAGATATTTACCTCATCTAGAAATTAAACTCGGTGTCTGTAAATATTTACTCCATTTCTGTATTTACCTTAGCTCGATATTTACCTTAGCTAGATACTTAGCTTAGCTAGATATTTACCTTAGCTAGACATTTACCTCGGCTAGATATTTGACATGGCTAGATATTTACCTTAGAGGGAGATTTATCTTAGATGGAGATTCATCTTAATTACGGATTTACCTTACCTAGTTTTTTTAACAAATCTAGATATTAACCAAGCTTAGATGTTGATCACACTTAGATATTGACCACACTTAGATATTAACCACACTTAGATATTGACCACACTTAGACATTGACCACACTTAGATACTGATCACACTTATTTAGCCCACTTATTGTAGAGAAGATATTTAACCACAGGTGTGAAGCCTGGCTGCGAAGGTCGTTCTATTTTGCTATTAGCAGACGGAGGATCAGTCAGTTCACCATCACTTTGCGTGCTGGTGACCCCACACGAATTTAAGAAAATGAGAACCTTATCTAGGAGAAGAAAAAAAAAACAGCGTCAGGTACACGAAACTACCAGCAACATGTCCTCGAAGTGAAGTGACGAACTCTAGCTCAAGTCCCTTCACTGCCGTCAACATGACTCACGAAATCGTAATGACACGATTGCAAACAAACCATACCCCGGCCGGGATTGAACCCGCGGTCAGAGAGTCTCAAAACTCCAGCCCGTCGCGTTAACCACTAGACCAGCTAGCCACAATAAGATTCGTCCAACTAGGTATATTTCTACACAATAGGAAGGTTAGCACAGGCACCACTGTGACCACAAATGCAAGTTTTTACAGACGGATCTCCAGCTAGCGTGGCCGTGACGAACTCTAGCTCAAGTCCCTTCACTGCCGTCAACATGAATCACGAAATCGTAATGACACGATTGCAAACAAACCATACCCCGGCCGGGGTATGGTTTGTTTGTGAGTCATGTTGACGGCAGTGAAGGGACTCGAAGTGAAGGGATGGAGGGGAGAGGATTCATGTTGGTGAACGGTATTTGGTCCAAGGGATTGGATCCATGCTTGATTTTCTTCAATTCAAAACGCGCTGTTTAGCTTCACCAGATTGAGAAAAATGATCTTCGCACACTCATCGGCAGATAGATACATAAGTTCATGACAGACTGTTGACCACACTGGTTGATGATAGATGGGTGCCTGCACTGGTTGATGATAGTTGGGTGACTGCACTGGTTGATGATAGTTGGGTGACTGCACTGGTTGATGATAGATGGGTGCCTGCACTGGTTGATGATAGTTGGGTGACTGCACTGGTTGATGATAGTTGGGTGACTGCACTGGTTGATGATAGTTGGGTGACTGCACTGGTTGATGATAGTTGGGTGACTGCACTGGTTGATGATAGATGGGTGACTGCACTGGTTGATGATAGATGAGTTAGTGCACTGGTTGATGACAGATGGGTGTCTGCACTGGTTGATGATAGATGGGTGACTGCGCCGCTTGATGATAGATGGGTGACTGCACTACTTAATGATAGTTAGGTGACTACACTGGTTGATGATAGATGGGTGCCTGCACTGGTTGATGATAGATGGGTGCTTGCACTGGTCGATAATAGATGGGTGCCTCTACTGGCTGATGATAGATGGGTGCCTGCACTGGTTGATGATAGTTGGGTGACTGCACTGGTTGATGATAGATGGGTGCCTGCACTGCTTGACGATAGATGGGTGCCTGCACTGGTCGATGATAGATGAGTGACTGCACTGCTCGATGATAGATGGGTGCCTCTACTGGTTGATAATAGATGGGTGCCTGCACTGGTTGATGATAGTTGGGTGACTGCACTGGTTGATGATAGATGGGTGCCTGCACTGCTTGACGATAGATGGGTGCCTGCACTGGTTGATAATAGATGAGTGACTGCACTGGTTGACATAAGATGGGTGACTTCACTGGTTAATAATAGATGAGTAACTGCACTGGTTGATATTAGATGGGTGACTTCACTGGTTGATAATAGATGAGTGACTGCACTGGTTGATATTAGATGGGTGACTGCACTGGTTGATATTAGATAAGTGGCTGCACTGGTTGACATCAGATGGGTGACTGCACTGGTTGATATTAGATGGGTGATTGCACTGGTTGATATTAGATGGGTGGCTGCATTGGTTGATATTAGATGGGTGACTGCACTGGTTGATAACAGATGTATGACTGCACTGGTTGATGATAGATGGGTGACTGCACTGGTTGATGATAGATGGGTGACTGCACTGGTTGGTGATAGATGGGTGACTGCACTGGTTGGTGATAGATGGGTGACTGCACTGGTTGGTGATAGATGGGTGACTGCACTGGTTGGTGATAGATGGGTGACTGCACTGGTTGATGATAGATGGGTGACTACACAGACAATATCAACTTTTGTTATTTATATCGTACATGAATAGTATAGCATAGGAACAAGATGACAATTAGACACATGTGCAACATCTGAGTATCTTGAATTTGTACTGATAGTCACTGGATGGCGAAACGTCTACAATAAAGATACCCAGATGTTGTTCATGTGTCTAATTTTCATAATAATAATAATAATAATAATAATAATAATAATATTATTATTATTATTATTACTATGGCCATGGGGAAGCGGTTTGCCCATATTTGCAATACAGCGCCTGTGAAATGGGAAGTAATTAGCTTTAATAAAAGGAAGATGAAGTTAGTTGCAGAGAATAGCTTTAATGGAGATCACTTCCCTAGCTGTGCAGCAGTAACAGGCCACATCTTCACCTGTAGTCTTTAAGATTTGAAGCTTTTCCGCATACATCTTCAGTGTTTCAAAGAAATTCAAGTTCCAAGTTTACTCAAAACTCTTTGGATGGCCATTTTTTAAGAAGAGATAATTCTCTTTGTGTACAACTTCCTAACCTACTTGTGGTTACTAAGGAGTTGGTTGTCAACTGCTGGTCCCGCTTCTTAACTGGTCGTTACTCGCTCTTAGCCACATGGGTAACATGAATTTGATTGCATCTATAATTACACATCGAAATAAAACCTATATAGAGTATTGATGAAAGACATGCCATAGGTTCTCCTACACACAGTATTGGCACTCTCTCACACACAATTGGCCCTCTTCCACATACAGTATTGGTGCGGCATCACAAAGTATTGGCATTCTCTCTCTCCCACACAAGTATTGGCCCTTCCGCTGTGTCAGTACTTCCACATGCACAATTGGTATTTTCTTCCATACACACAATACTGGAACTCCAACACGCACACTTGTTACTCTGTGTCATGATATTTGCTTCACCAACTTTTTCAAGCTGAGAGTAGAAAGAAGGCCTTCTGCTATACTATTCTAGTCTCAAATATTCAGACAACATTAACACACCTGCCAAAGACCTACGATCTTACCATGATGGTTGCCGTCTACCAACCAACTACCTTCAGGAGGTAACCTCAGCTACAGCCTCCTCCTCCTCCTCCTCTTCCCTTAACACAATATCTACCAAAGCTGAATATAGACACTGTCTATCAGACCGTTGTCTCGCCTGAACTATAATTACAATAATGGTGGAGCTAGAGGGAGGTGCCAATACCTGCTTGTGTTAACACGGACGCTGGTGATAGATTAGCCATATGATTATGAACCGGAGGCGAGCGTGGGAAGGGTGTGGATGGATCAGTGAGAGGGATATTGAATGGATTTGTATGTTGTTAGGCTGGCGGTCGTCTGTGGGTGGGTGAGTGGGTTTGTAGGTAGAGGGAGTGAATAGGTGGGACGTAGGTTAATGTCTTAGGAAGTTGGGCAGTTTAGTGTGAAGGATGGTGAAATGGTTGGAAAATGAGGGACAGACAGACAGACACAGACAGACAGACAAACATACTAGATAAGCTTCGCTCCTGCAGGTATAGATAGATAAGTTCTCCCTGCCTGCCCCTCCCCCCACAAACATTCGCGTGCGCAAGTGCACACTTTTATAAGCGCAAGAATTATATAAATGAAAGTAATCACAGAAACTATCCAATCACTTCACCTCTTACCAATTATGTATTAAGATGTAGCACCAGTGTGCAACCCACATCTAACAAATCACAAAAGAAACCTAGAGAAAACATGAAGGTTCACAACTAGATTGAGGTACCTCAATTAAAAATAAATATGATCGACGACTGAGCAAGGTCTGACACACCTCGAGATCTACCGGACGAAATGTAATCCCGATATATGAAATATTCACAGATTAGCAGGGACAACAATATTGTTCCACGAGAAACATCACAACACAGCTTATTCTCATTTTACAGCATTAATTTTCTTACATCGAACCCAACATCGTTTTCTAAACTCTTCAAGTAAACTTAAAAATGCTATTTTTTTTATTTTAAGTTAAATTGGATAAATTTAAGCTCGGCTAAGCCCGGTTAGCCTAATTTTTGTTGTTTTTTTTTAAGTAACGTTAGGATAGGTTAGATTATATAAACTTAAGTAAGTTTACATTTATTTGTAAATAAGTAAATCAAAAAGAAATTCCGCCACACGTTAGGGAGTAAAGTGACCGCACATATCGAGGAAACGTTCACATTTGTATGAGGAATCGCTTGTAATTCTGGAGTGGAGTGGGGGACGATGGAACACGTGGAAGCTGTACAACCAAATGAATCATAAAGACGTTAATAAGTTGATAACATTATTTTAGATAAACAGTGAGATGAATTAAGCGACAATATTGGAAAATCAACATATTTTTGCAAAACATTACGACAGCTATAGATCACAGTCAGCTGATAACAGTTAACAGGCTATCATTGAAGCTGAAGCTTAACATCCCCTAATTAGGGTAGGTAAATATAGCTAGGTAAATATACTAGAGCAACTAAAGTAAAAATTACTACTAACGATTTCCATGGCAATAAAGAGAATAAATACTTTTTCAACGTGAGTTACGACGCCCATCAACGCTTGCGTTTATGCCTCCACATCTCATTTCTAATGTGCCAGAAAGCAATATCAATATTCCCTTGCTGCTCGAAACGACTGTATATAAATTTCTACACATTAAAATATTTTTTGTGGTTCGAGTGATTTTACTCGAGTGAAGCTAGTTAAGATAATGCATGAAAAAGAAAGGTTCAGGAGAAAATAAAGTATTCCATGTCCTTGCTTGTACTACTGTATATTAACGTGAGTAAACATAATATTTATTGCCAGAATGTGGAAAATGTTTCTACCACTTTTGTGGCATCAGTTGCTGGAGAACATGGAGGCCAGTGGAGGATTACCTTGTATATTACCTGCACTCAGATTAAATTGTATGTTTCTAAAACTTTAGGATACTGATGCGAACTAGAAGTATAGACGAGTCGGATGGATGTTTGGAAACACTTCAAGTGGAAAGAGCCGGATGAAGAGGTGGCGCAAGCAAGTTTCGTTCACGTTTTTTTTTTAAATATATATATATGTATATGCTGTAAGACCAAATGGACCAGAAACCTGCAAATTTTTGGCAATCTTTGAAATTAACAGTCGGGGTCAGATGAGTGCATCAATTCCTGCAAAACACAATGCGGAGAATAAAAAAAAAGTACGTATGCCAATTTAAAAAATTATGTGACATTCAATTTATCTTGCTAAGCCTCAAATTCCAGAGGCGCGATAAAAAAAAATGAGGCGGTATAGTAGCTTATCTCAGACGCCTGCCCACCTGCATCTATAAAGACGACGCGTTGAGAAAATAAACTGAAGCGGCTTTAAACTCCCATGTTTCATTTTTTTTTCACTCCCTCCCCCTCTGACAAACTATTAATGCCTCAGATTAAGTGGGCCACGGATTTTGTGGGTTGGTCAAATCCCTCGGTAATAGCGCATTTCTTTCGGATTTAGGTTCGATCTATAGCCATTTTGAGTACAAACCTGACATTTTAAGAAAAACTTGGTTTTTCTTAACAGTAGGTCACTGGTCTTGCTGGCTGGCTGAAGAATAAGACACTTGCGGAACATTTGAGAATCTTTATTTTGGAAACGTTCGGCCAGCCATTGGTTTATTCAGTCCAATACAGAGAAGAACGTTGGAAGATGAGTTTGGGGTAATCAGTTCTTCAGCCTGGCGTCCGTGTATTCAGTCCATCAGTCATGAGAAAAGTACAGCATAAGATCAGAGAAGTGGCTTATATCCTACAATCAGATGAGTAGAAGCAGGAGGAGGCGGAGTGTAGTCTAGTGTAGGCAGGCAATGTTTGTGGTTTAGGCAAGCGTAGAATTCCAATATCAAGATCCATAGCTGACTCTCCAGAAGAACACGGAAATCAATAAAATTATTTAATTTTCCGCATCATTTTCACCGTCTTTCACGTCAGGTCTGGTTAGCCAAATTCTTTGGATTCCTTAATACATAATTATTTTGAAGGGCTTTGAAGAACTGCCAACAGTGTGGCTGTTGAAATACTGGACCTATATCACTTCTTGCACTGAATGACCCTCACAGGTTTAATGTTTCATGAAATACTATCCAAATTCGAATATATTACTTTGATCACACTCCAACAATATGTCAACTTCAAAAGCCACGTGTCTCGATTCATTCCGATCTATCACGCTCGCTCATGTTTATTGCATGCTCAGACCCCCATCCACATTAAAACTATCTTCTGTCCCTTCTTGAGACGTCCTATCTACCCGGCACATTCACACAGTCTTAATTATGCTATCTTCTTCCTTACCCACTTCTCTAGTTGCTTCCAGTTAAACATTACTATTTTCTCGAACCCTCAGCAACGGCATTAAAGGGACAAAAGCTGGATCTTGTCATTTGTTGTGCTGGCGAAGGTGGTTTCCATAAAGGAAGCCTTTATCTATAGCTGCGTCTGTGGCATGGAATCAGATTAGAATAAATTTCTACAGTTGTACAAAACTTTCAGAGTGAAAAAGAAATAAAAGGAAAATTTGAAGCGTTTGTATACACAGTCTTCCAAGGTACCAGATGAACATTTGTTGTTGCTATTCGTATGAGTATTGTTTCGTGTGAGCACATTGCTCACACGAAACAATACTTATACGAGACAATACTCAGACGAAACGTAGTTCATACCGAATATTACCCAAACAAAAACTGTTCGCCTGCAATGTTACTCAAACGAAGCATCACTCACACACAACTCTACCGACAAAACATTATTCTCACAATATATTGTTCAAACAATTCAATGCACGAAATTTTTCTCGCACAAAACACTATACGAAACAACAAACTGACTAAGCAGACTCCTATTTTTCAACACTTCTTTTTGCTTAAAGCGGGAATCGCAATTAATAATCACACTGATTACAATGGTTCACACTTTATTACCATACCTGGCATTCATTTTTATTATTCGGTCTTTCACAAAGAACGCAGGATTTACGTGGCATGATAAAATATGACACACTGGCACTTTTGGTGCAAGAACGTTTGGGAAATATATCGAAGTTGGTTGCTTGGTTTGTTAGGTTTAAAGCCTGTCCATTGCAGGTGGGTTATTAAGGCTACAGGTCATCTGTACATCACATGTCAAGGACATTTTAATCCTTAAATAAGAGATTAAAGTATACACTCGGCTTATATACCTCTGGGTGTATTTATATTTGTCAACGAGGTGAATTCAGCAAGAAGAATAGACGGAACGAAGGTAAACAGTACTGTTAATATTTATAAAATTAGTACTCGAATATTCCGCTAGGTAGTTGATAGAGATGGTCGTTTGTGATATACAGTTCCAACATGATGAAGAATTTGACACTTGTGCAACATCTGGGCAGACGTATCGCCATCCAGTGGCTTTGTTAATAAAAATTCTATGGTTACTTGGAAGGATGTGTAATCTATGTGCTCTCCTATCTGGAGCAAAAACGATTCAATGGAAGAAAATGTGAGTTATAAATATTGCGTAAAGCAACTGCAATCAACATTTTACTTACCACAAAAAAAAAATTATTGAGTAAACGAAAGGAATGAGTGAGCCTAATTGTACTCGACCTAATTGTACTCTACCTTGTGACAGTGAAAACTTAATGTGTTGAGTCCGCAGTCTAGTTGCACCGCTTCCTGATTCATAAATATATCAACACTAATTTGTATGATATTCTCTTCACTCTTATTTAAGAAATCAAGAGTGATAACTCGATGCTATCTTAACTAAGTTATGCGTTAATATTTCCTGACAGTTACGGCTGTCAGCAAAGATTCTTGTTTTGTTTGTGATCAGATTGTTTACTGAAACTCACAATACTACAAATGGAGATCTTTCTTAGTACGACGTACGTCTGAAACGAAGGTAATGCATTTCATCCACATGTGACCTTATCAAGCAGTACTTGGTAAAAGCCTCGTTTATGTGAAACGTCTTACTGAGTGAATATATTTCGGTCTCTGTGGTATCCTAGAAAGGCATTCTAGTATTTCATAAACTCATCCCCCTGTGCAAATGTATCACTACTACCACAACCACCACCATCACCACCACCACTACCACCATTATCACCACCACCACCACCACCACCACCACCACCACCACAATAACCACCATAACCACCACCACCACCACCACCACAATAACCACCATAACCACCACCACCACCACCACCACTACTACCACAACCACCATCACCACCACAATAACCACCACCACCACCACCACCACCACCACCACCACCACCACCACCACAATAACCACCATAACCACCACCACCACCACCACCACAATAACCACCATAACCACCACCACCATCACCACCACCACCACCACTACTACCACAACCACCATCACCACTATTGCCACCATCATCACCACAACCACCACCACCATCACCACCACCACAACCACCATCACCACCACCACAACCACCATCACCACCACTACCACCACCACCACTGCCACCACCATCACCACCACCACTGCCACCACCATCACCACCACCACTGCCACCACCATCACCACCACCACTGCCACCACCATCACTACCATCACCACCACTGCCACCACCATCATCACCACCACCACCACAACCGTCATCACCACCACTACCAAAACTACCACCACCACAACCGTCATCACCACCACTATCACCATCACCACCACTACCACCACCATCACCACCACTACCACTACCACCACCATCACCACTACTACCACTACCACCACCATCACCACTACTACCACTACCACCACCATCACCACCACTACCATCACCACCACTACCACTACCATCACCACCACTACCACTACCACAACCATCACCACCACTACCACTACCACAACCATCACCACCACTACCACTACCACAACCATCACCACCACTACCACCACAACCATCACCACCACTACCATCACCACCACCACCATCACCACCACCACTGCCACCACCACCATCACCACCACTGCCATCACCATCACCACTACCACCACCATCACCACTACCACCACCATCACCACTACCACCATCACCACCACTACCACCACAACCATCACCACCACCACCATCACCACCACCACTGCCACCACCACCATCACCACCACTGCCACCACCACCACCACTACCACCACCACCACTGCCACCACCACCACCACAGCCACCATCACCTCTACCACAATCACCACAACCACCACCATCACCACCACAACCACCACCATCACCACCACAACCACCACCATCACCACCACAACCACCACCATCACCACCACTACCACCACCATCACCACCACTACCACAACCTCCACAGCCACCACCATCACCACCTCTACCACCATCATCACCACCTCTACCACCACCACAATAACCACCATCATCACTACCACCATCACCACTATAACCACCACTATGTACACATGCATATGTATTTATGTATAACTAGTAAAATCAAAAGTCAATCACTCGTCTATACTTGGCTAGCGAAATCCTATAAAAATGTGAAATGAAAATATAGTCGTCAGTGTCTAAAAATGTTTTAATTTCTCAGTGGGTTTGTTCTCGCATTTATACCACGAAAACCAATAGATAAATCTTTATGAAACTCTCAAGTGATGCTACTAGACAAGGACACAGAATATAATTGTTAAAAAAATTAATATTTTATATTCAGCTTATTTTTAATTTTGTTAAGGATAAATGTAGAGAACATTGCATAAACAAATAACACAATGTTGGTTTATATAGTTATATATTTTTTTTCAGTTCAAAAGGCTTATTTCTTAGTCCGGAAGAGTGAGCATGTGACCTGAAGGTACACCTGGAGGGGGTGTTCCGGGGGGAAACGCCCCCGTGGCTGGGTCCTTGATTTATTTTATATTATGAGCAAATTAGAGGCTATGAAGCTCAATAAAGCACTAAGTGTACTTCTGAGTTTGACACACAAACGTTGAAAGTTTGAAATCCACCAGAAGAACCGTTCTCCAGTTATCCAGTGATTACGAGTTGAAACAAAGTTGAAAATTTAAAACTTATGATATACAAACAAATTTTTATATTGTTCCAGTCACCGTATTGCGCCTTTTAATTCTTCATAATGCATAATTCTACTCATAAAATGTAGCAGTGTTAATGATCCGAAGCCGCTCAGAAAAGATACTTTTTTATATATTGAATGAAAATCGATATATAAATTTATTTAATAAATTTTACAAATACATAAATAAACAGGTCCGAGCCTTGCATTTATGAGTGTATTCAGCCGTTTAGTAAAAAATAATGATCCGGAAGAGGAAGAAAATATCACTATTAAAGTCAGTAAAAGAAGGTTTTGAAAAAAAAGTCTAATGCTCTTTTGATATTGATTTATTTATAGCAAAGCCTCGTGCTGGTCCCTTGCAAGATGAAGTGACGATGTTGGTGAAGGGTTCTTGATGCAGGGAATTAGACCTATCCTTCCCTTTCTCGGATCAAGCCTGATTGCATTGCATTCCTCAGAAGCGGTATAATTCCTACATAATCAACGTTTACCATTAATATAAGAATAACTTTGTGGTGACGAGCCGCAGGCAGGATGAGTCGGTGATAAACTTCCAAGCGACGGTAGAAGAAACAGGTTTTATATCCAGACGATAAAAGACAAGGAAATTGAGAAATTGTGCCAAAGACAGACACAAATGCCAGGAATTGTGGAAAAGTCTGAGGATTTGAGAAAATATTTAACGACGAAGTGGAAAGGGCCCAGCGTCATTGATTTTCACCCGTTATGGCCCTTGACGAATATGTTTATTATAGTTAATATTTTCTCCCCGTAATACAGCTTGTCAAGAGGAGTGCTATGATGTTGCAAGTTCACCTTCACCAGGCTAAGAGGAGTGTTAGTTCGTCTTCATTTTGCCAGGGGGAGAGCTCACTTTCGCCTGGCAAGGGGTGTGTTAACACACCTTCACATAGCGAGGAGTGTCAGTACGTTGTTAATTCACATTCACCTGGCCGGGAAGGGTAAGAGTGTTACTACCTTATTACATCGCCTTCACCATGCCAGGAATACTGTTACTACGTTATTATTCTCCTTCACCTGACCAAAGTTGTGTGAAATGTAATTACTTCTTGTTAGGTAAAAAGGACACGAATGTAATTAATGTGACACTTTATTGTGGCAACGTTTCGCTCTCCAGGAGCTTTGTCAAGAGGCGAAACGTTGCCACTATAAAATGTTGCATTTGTGTCTTGTACCTAACATATTGTCGGTTATTCTACCAACATCAAAACATAATTACTTCATCTCTCAATGTTTATTGTGTCAAGCGAAGCCTTAAGTTGCCTTGACCTGTCCTGGTCAAGGGAGCGTTTAGAGTCAGACAAGTCTTAAATATGCGAGTGTTACCTTTCTCGCCTTTAATGACATGCTATATATTTTTTATGTACTTTCTTGGTTTAGCAAAACATGTAAGCAAACATTAGGACATATTTATTAGAAAACGTTTTCTAATAAATGTCCTAGTGTTTACTTAGGTGTTTTTCTAAAACAACTTGTCGTTATCGACTACCAAAGTTTATACCAAATATTTCCTTGCAAATCCGACCAGGTTAACACTCCTCTCTGACCTTCCTATCGAGTTTAAACACTTTATTGTAAGAGGAACACTCATCTTAACCTAGGAGTCGCACGGACTCCTAGATAAAGAAGAGTGTAATTCATCACACAAATATACAGCACTTAGAAGCAAATCGAGGTTGCATTTGGCTACCTAGATTAATGTGGATAAGAGAAAGTGTTTTAAGGGAACATTCTAAAAACGTTACAATGAGCTGCAAACCACAGCAAATTGTGCCAGCAGCATTAACCATATAAAAAAAATATTGTGATGGTTTCCGACTACAGAGAGCGAATAATAAGATGACAAAACATATTAATAACGTAAAATAGACCGAGCTGCTAGATACACAGAATGTTTAAGCTTAAGCTCTCTATTTTAATATTAATAATTTTCATTTAAAGCAAGATTTCAAATTTAATTAACTTGCTTGGAATTTTCTCTCCCTGCGTTTAATGCGTTGATGACTCTTGGAGTTAAAAAAAAAAGAAAGCTACGAATACTGTTAACTAATACAAAGAGTGACAAAGATTATTTTAGAAATTTCGTAAAGTATGAACATTAAGTTTAGAGAGCATATATGATCACATATGATCATATTTATAGACCAAATATCGCTCCTTCTATCCCCCATGATAAAAAAAAAAATCTCCCTTCATGAGAAAAAATGCGTTTGAAAGTGTTTTGGTAAGACATTGGCAGCAAGTAAAACAAAGTACAGACTGCTCATCGTTTGGCCTTGAGAGGTACTCAACCCGATCTCAGTGTATGTGTACTGCTACACACACACACACACACACACACACACACACACACACACACACACACACACACACACACACACACACACACACACACACACACACACACACATATATATATATATATATATATATATATATATATATATATATTATTATCACACTGGCCGATTCCCACCAAGGCAGGGTGGCCCGAAAAAGAAAAACTTTCATCATCATTCACTCCATCACTGTCTTGCCAGAAGGATGCTTTACACTACAGGTTTTAAACTGCAACATTAACACCCCTCCTTCAGAGTGCAGACACTGTACTTCCCATCTCCAGGACTCAAGTCCGGCCTGCCGGTTTCCCTGAATCCCTTCATAAATGTTACTTTGCTCACACTCCAACAGCACGTCAAGTATTAAAAACCATTTGTCTCCATTCACTCCTATCAAACACGCTCACGCATGCCTGCTGGAAGTCCAAGCCCCTCGCACACAAAACCTCCTTTACTCCCTCCCTCCCAACCTTCCATAGGCCGACCCCTACCCCGCCTTCCTTCCACTACAGACTGATACACTCTTGAAGTCACTCTGTTTCACTCCATTCTCTCTACATGTCCGAACCACCTCAACAACCCTTCCTCAGCCCTCTGGACAACAGTTTTGGTAATCCCGCACCTCCTCCTAACTTCCAAACTACGAATTCTCTGCATTATATTCACACCATACATTGCTCTCAGACATGACATCTCCACTGCCTCCAGCCTTCTCCTCGCTGCAACATTCATCACCCATGCTTCACACCCATAAACTATACTCTCATACATTCCCCTCTTTGCCTCCAAGGACAAAGTTCTTTGTCTCCACAGACTCCTAAGTGCACCACTCACCCTTTTCCCCTCATCAATTCTATGATTCACCTCATCTTTCATAGACCCATCCGCTGACACGTCCACTCCCAAAATCTGAATACATTCACCTCCTCCATACTCTCTCCCTCCAATCTGATATCCAATCTTTCATCACCTAATCTTTTTGTTATCCTCATAACCTTACTCTTTCCTGTATTCACTTTAAATTTTCTTCTTTTGCACACCCTACCAAATTCATCCACCAATCTCTGCAACTTCTCTTCAGAATCTCCCAAGAGCACAGTGTCATCACTAAAGAGCAACTGTGACAACTCCCACTTTATGTGTGATTCTTTATCTTTTAACTCCACGCCTCTTGCCAAGACCCTCGCATTTACTTCTCTTACAACCCCATCTATAAATATATTAAACAACCATGGTGACATCACACATCCTTGTCTAAGGCCTACTTTTACTGGGAAATAATTTCCCTCTTTCCTACATACTCTAACTTGAGCCTCACTATCCTCATAAAAACTCTTCACTGCTTTCAGTAACCTACCTCCTACACCATACACCTGCAACATCTGCCACATTGCCCCCCTATCCACCCTGTCATACGCCTTTTCCAAATCCATAAATGCCACAAAGACCTCTTTAGCCTTATCTAAATACTGTTCACTTATATGTTTCACTGTAAACACCTGGTCCACACACCCCCTGCCTTTCCTAAAGCCTCCTTGTTCATCTGCTATCCTATTCTCCGTCTTACTCTTAATTCTTTCAATAATAACTCTACCATACACTTTACCAGGTATACTCAACAGACTTATCCCCCTACAATTTTTGCACTCTCTTTTGTCCCCTTTGCCTTTATACAAGGGAACTATGCATGCGCTCTGCCAATCCCTAGGTACCTTACCCTCTTCCATACATTTATTAAATAATTGCACCAACCACTCCAAAACTATATCCCCACCTGCTTTTAACATTTCTATCTTTATCAAATCAATCCCGGCTGCCTTACCCCCTTTCATTTTACCTACTGCCTCACGAACTTCCCCCACACTCACTACTGGCTCATCCTCACTCCTATATATATATATATATATATATATATATATATATATATATATATATATATATATATATATATATATATATATTTATATTTATATATATGTCGTGCCGAATATGTAAAACTGGTCAATTAGCAAGAACTCATTTAAAATTAAGTCCTTTCCAAAATTTTCTCTTATACGTTTAGAGATTTATTTTTTTTCATTAATTAAAACAAGTGCAATTTATTTTAGCCTAACCCAACTAAATATATTTTAGATTTGTTTACAATAATTTAATACTAAACAAACTCAGTGAAATATATTTTTTTCGTTAGGTTCAGAGTGATTTTGGCGAAATCATTTCATACACAAATTTTTGCTTGTCCTATACGGCAAGAAGAACGTTGCTATTTTAGCCAAGATCGGAAGTTCTGCCTATTCGGCACGACATATATATATATATATATATATATATATATATATATATATATATATATATATATATATATATATATATATATGTGTGTGTGTGTGTGTGTGTGTAATCTATATTCACACACTCTCCCTCCCGAAGAATACGTACGCTTCTTACGTTTAAAGTTGTTATATTTACAGGTGAGCTATGCTTACAAATGATTGTTTACAAAAGACACTTATGTTTACAAAAACTAGTTATGCTTACAAATACTCTTTAAATTTCTATTTTAGTTTTCAGATTACTAGCACCTTTCCTTTACCAATAGCTCAGTGTAGCAATTTCCTTAGAGAGAAAGCGGTGCTCATGAAACAAAGATTTTTTCATCTGCTTACAACTCGTGAAATATATTGACTTTCAGGGCCAATGCTTAGGGAAAGTGAACTGATATTTACAAAACGCACAATGAAATCATATTATATATATATATATATATATATATATATATATATATATATATATATATATATATATATATATATATATATATATATATATATATATATATATATATATATATATATATATATATATATATATATATATATATATATATATATATGCAATAAGATGACAGTAAACAGGTGATTTCAGAATATGCAAAACATCCACTGTGAAAGAATAGAGAAGTTCCAAGTGCTTTCCTGACTACTCACTTTATCAAGGAACAATGAAAGTAAAGCATCAAAGGAAGGTATATAAAGGGGTAGCCCACACCTCACTATTAGATCCCACAACAACGAAACACCTGACGCGAGACAGCAGGCCCGCCGGCCGAACTAAACAGGTCCTTCATACAACCCACCAACAAACTATTCTACCCAAGAAATAAGAAATTTAAAAAATTATTATTTGTCCAATGTATTATTAAATTCTTCCCAAATTCTATTAATTATAAATGGATCTAATTTATATAAACCAAAGGAAATATTCATTGGATCTAATTTATATAAACCAAAGGAAATATTCATATTATTATGAAACAAGATTCAATTATATTCCTGTCGACCATGGACTTGCTTGATGCTACTTTCTCAACTTTTTGAAAATCAATTGGATGGTTAAAATTTCTTTCGTGAATAAATAGAGCATTGGAATCTTGTCCAGTTCTAATGCTATATTTATGTTGTTTTAATCTTAGTTCGAGATTTTTACCAGTTTGACCGTAATAAACTTTATCGCAAATTTTACAAGGAATCTTATAGACACATCCATCAGCATTTTGAGGGGAATTCTTTATCTAAAGTTTTTTTTACTGTATTAAGAATTTTGAATGTAACTTTAATATTAAAAGTCTTAAGAAGAGAAGGCATATCAACCAAGTTTTCATGGTAAGGGAGAACCAATATATTTTTAGTTGAATAAGGCTAGTTGTCCCTTTTTGGATTGTAAAAAGTATTTCTAGCAACTTTAAAAGATTTATCAATTACATTTCTTGGGTATTTCAAATCATTACCTATTTCATAAATTTTGGATATTTCCTCATCTATGAACTCTGGACTACAAATTCGTAAAGCTCTCAAAAACATTGATGAGAAAACAGACAGTTTAACTCTATCTTGATGGGAAGAATAATAGTGGACATAGGAACAGTTATTTGTAGGTTTTCTGTAAATTTTAAATTTGAATGCATTATTACCCTTAATAATTAAAACATCTAGAAAAGGCAATGAGTTATTTTCTTCAAATTCAATAGTAAAATTTATAGAATGGGCTAAGCTATTTAATTTGCCAAGGAAATGGTGTATATCTACATTTTTGGACATAAGACACAAAATATCATCAACATGTCTGAACCATTTAGCTCTATTAGGGAGGATTGTGTTAAGTAGCCTTGTTTCAAAAAATTCCATGTATAGGTTGCTAAGAACAGGTGAAAGAGGATTTCTTATTGCCATACCAAACTTCTGAGTGTAAATCTTATCATTAAATACAAATTTTGCATCAACAAAGCAAAGTTTAATAAGTTTAATGATAGTAGGAACTGGCAATGGTAAATCATAATTAACGAGTTCTTCAAATAAGAAACTTAATAAATCATCAACAGGAACTTTCGCAAACAAGGAAGTAACATCAAAACTAACCATGTTAAAATCATGTTTTCTCATCAATGTTTTTGAGAGCTTTACGAATTTGTAGCCCAGAGTTCATAGATGAGGAAATATCCAAAATTTATGAAATAGGTAATGATTTGAAATAACCAAGAAATGTAATTGATAAATCTTTTAAAGTTGCTAGAAATACTTTTTACAATCCAAAAAGGGACAACCAGCCTTATTCAACTAAAAATATGTTGGTTCTCCCTTACCATGAAAACTTGGTTGATATGCCTTCTCTTCTTAAGACTTTTAATATTAAAGTTGTATTAAAAAATCTTGATACAGTAAAAACATTTGATAAAGAATTCCCCCCAAAATGCTGATGGATGTGTCTATAAGATTCCTTGTAAAATTTGCAATAAAATTTATTACGGTCAAACTGGTAAAAATCTCGAACTAAGATTAAAACAACATAAATATAGCATTAGAACTGGACAAGATTCCAATGCTCTATTTATTCATATAAGAGATTTTAACCATCCAATTGATTTTCAAAAAGTTGAGAAAGTAGTATCAAGCAAGTCCATGGTCGACAGGAATATAATTGAATCTTGTTTCATAAAAAGCAGTTTTGACAATAATATGAATATTTCCTTTGATTTATATAAATTAGATCCATTTATAATTAATAGAATTTATGAAGAATTTAATAATACATTAGACAAATAATATTTTTTTAAATTTCTTATTTCTTGGGTAGAATAGTTTGTTGGTGGGTTTTATGAAGGACCTGTCTAGTTCGGCCGGCGGGCCTGCTGTCTCGCGTCAGGTGTTTCGTTGTTGTGGGATCTGATAGTGAGGTGTGGGCTAGCCCTTTATATACCTTCTTTTGATGCTTTACTTTCATTGTTCCTTGATAATGTGAGTAGTCAGGAAAGCACTTGGAACTTCTCTATTCTTTCACAGTGGTTTTTTTGTATATATATATATATATATAGATATATATATATATATATATATATATATATATATATATATATATATATATACAGTGGAACCTCAAATATCGAACTTTTTTTGGTCCAGAAGGCTATTCGAGTGTCTTTACCGAATGAATTTATTCCCATCAGGAATAATGTAAATTAGATTAGTCCATTTCAGATCCTCAAAAATACACTTATAAAAGCACTTACAAAAGTACATTTACATAATTGGTTGTGTTGGGAGCAGTTCGATTTTTGAGGTTCCACTGTATATATATATATATATATATATATATATATATATATATATATATATATATATATATATATATATATCCAACACTTACCTACTTTCTGAGATGCTCCCCAGCCTTCAGCAGTCCAAAACTCAAGGAATATGACTCTCTCCTTAAGACCATGCTAGAGAGTGTATTGAATCTTTCCCTTGAAGAAGGACAGTGGTTGCAAGCCTCACTTCCGGTCAGGCTTGGAGGGCTACGAGTACACAAATCCTCCCAGATTGCTCTACCAGGTTTCCTATCCTCTTCCATAGCATCAAACGATTTGATAAGACAAATTCTTCCTGATACCCTCAGTGACTCAGCAGGAGTAGAAGACCCTAGCTATGCCAGTGCCATCACTGTATGGGAGACTCTTGCTGCTCCAGCACCAAACCCTAGTGCAGCACTGGCTCACAGTCAAGCTGAGATGGCCCGATCGCTGAAAAGGTGCTTGCCAACATGTTCAGGGCTGCAACATCAGATAGGGAGACTGCCCGTCTCCAGGCTATGAGCGCACCTCACTCCGGGGACTTCCTCGAAACAGTTCCCATATCGGCAATGGGAACCCGACTCGACCCTACGACCCTCCGTATTGCAGTGGCTCTGCACCTTGCTGCCCCAATTCACACAGAATATACGTGTATTTGCGGCGAAACGCAAGCAGACCAGTATGGTCTACATGGTCTTAACTGTTCCAAAACCAAGGGCTGGCATGCAAGACACAATGAGGTCATCGACATCATTAAGAGAACCCTTGCTACAGCTGGATGCCCAGCCGAGAGGGAGCCCCGACCACTAGCAGCCAACAATACCCACATCCCAGCAAACCACCCCGACGGGATCACCATCTATCCTTGGAAGAATGGCAAGCTCTTAGCATGGGACTATACCTGTGTGTCCACACTGGCTGACACCTATATCCATCACAGTGTGGGGCGACAGGGAGGAGCTGCTGACCATAGGGAGGAGTACAAGATCAGCAAGTACAGGGACATAAGCCAACAGTATCAATTTGTCCCAGAGGGATCATGGGGAAAAAATGCCACACGTTGCCTTAAAGAGCTGGGTTCCAGACTCATCGACACCACTAGGGACCCAAGGGCAGCTACTTTCATGTTCCAGCGCCTCAGCGTGGCCATCCAAAGAGGAAATGCTTGCTGCATACTTGGCTCGCGTCTGGCCTCGGAGGAGCTGGAGGAAATTCATGATCTTTGATACATTGTGCCATTGTATTCATGTTTGTTTTTCTGTAAATGCATTCTGTTTATTAATAAATGTTCATAATATATATATATATATATATATATATATATATATATATATATATATATATATATATATATATTATGCAAATATCGCAATCCAAGCGATACAGGATGCAAAACAACCACGGCTGTTATAGAATGATAGCTCTAGGCCTTTCGTGTTGCAATCACATCATCAGGAGCTTACAAAGTTTCAGAAAAGAGAAGGGTGTCCTAACAAATATGTTCCCACAGGACGTCTTCACTGAAGTGAAGGAGAGAGAGAGAGAGAGAGAGAGAGAAGGGTACAGGAAGTACCCCCAGGCATACCAGTGCTCATAGTCAAAAGGATGAATATTATAGCATTAGAAAAATCCCACAAACAGTGATATTGTATCAGCCTAAACGAAAGTAACGTGGTAACAGTAAAAAATTCGGTCATACTACGCTATAAGTAATTTTACATACAAAATTAATTTGTCAGTGATATGGAAGTCACTGGCAATTATGGAGTAACCATCCACGAGAAAGCGGGTCCATTTAAAGGGACCAGAAAACGGGAACATATAAAGTGAAGACTTCTAAAAGTTATACAAATGAAGTGGCTCATTAAAATAAACTCGTTTATAATTACAAGGAAGACGGCCACAGATATTCATCCCACATAATTCTGAGGCAAACTCTGGTTCAGCCTTCAGAAACTGCAGGAAAAATAGACCCTAATTCCTCGGTGTGGCACTACACTTAAGACAATCTAAGGCATTCATATAAGAGGCCAATTTTTGACTGTGAACTATTGCCTCAATTAAAAACACATCTAATTTGAAAACCCGTCACTGATATTGTGTAATGAATGCTTATCATGCTTAATAATTGCCGATTCTAAAATATTCCTTACAAGCCAAGAGGAACAAGGGAAGATGACTCTTGTTTCCTTCCAATTTGCCGGGTTATTAAAAGCTCTAGCGTTCGACTCCTGTGCTATATGTATCTAACAATGATGTTGAGAAATTCTCACTTCTAACAGTTTTCCCGTCTGTCCCAAATAAGAGAGACTGTAACCATTACAACCAATTCTGTAGACACCACCAGAATGCTGTTGGGGTGAATTCTTTATCAGAATGCTTCTAACAGTCCATAATTTTTTAAATACTACATGTATATTAAATCTTTTAAGATCATTCGGCAGAATGGATAAATTCTCGTTGTATGGGAGGACTAGCACATTCTTGGTTTGAGGTGTTATCCTATGTTCTCTTCTGTTGCAGCTTCCTACCAAACTAGTGGTTAGATTGTTAACCTGCCGGTCTGCAGTACCAATGGGTACGTCTTCAAACCCAATGTGGGGACTGCTGAGCCTGCCTTACTGCGAGTGTTCAGACTGCCCCACGGAGTACACCGTGATACCAACTGACTCACTGCTGACTTTAGTCAATTGCAGGCCTCTTGGCTGCAGTTTTACTAGTCACTCAGATCCCTGCGGACTTCAGTTACCTGCGGGCCTCTCTTAGTCTGCTGGCTTTAGTTATCGTGGACCTCAGGGCTTAGCTGCCTGTTGGCCTTGCTGGACTCTATTACCTGTGGGCCTCTGGTCGCAGTTTTACTGGCCTCTTCTGCCCACTTCTACCTGCGGGCCTCACTGGCCTCAGTGGACCTTGCTGGCCTCCGGCTGATTCTACCAGCGTGCATTGCCTGGCTGGCCTCTGAGGAGAAAGACGCTATGCGGATGATACTGAGAGAAGGGAATGTTACAGAGCGGAGAGATGGTGTGTCGTGTGACACAGATGAGGAGTGTTATAACACAGAGACAAGGGTGTCATGTGGACACGGTAGAGGTGTAGATTTACAAGGAGAAAAGGGTGTCAGGTGGACACAGTAGAGATTGTGTGTTATAATGCAGAGACAAGGGTGTCGTGTGACACGGTAGAGAAGGTGTGTTATAACCCTGGAAAGGGTGTCGTCTGTACCCTGTGAGTGTCAGGTGACACGGTGTGTGAAATTAAATTATTGTATGATATATATATATAATATATATATATATATATATATATATATATATATATATATATATATATATATATATATATATATATATATTATATATATATATATATATTATATATATATATATATATATATATATATATATATATATATATATATATATATATATTATATATATATATATATATATATATATATATATATATATATATATATATATATATATATATATATATATATATATATATATATATATATATATATATATATATATATATATATACCAAAGATTGTTTTTATATCAAATATTGTTGTAGTGAAGATAAATTTTTCTGTTTATTTTGTATCCCGAACTCTTATGTTGCTACACTGATATCAGGCTCATGAAATAAAAATACATTCTACTTGTGTGGAGATGTTGTAATAAGAAATCAGTGTTTGTAATATCTTCTATAATAAGTTTTCTTACCTGCCAGCAAGGCAGATTCCACAAACACCTTACGATACAGAAGTTTCATGCCAATGTCAAATATTTTCCTGATTTCTTCATTTAGGAACTCTGGACGGCACACTCTGTACGCTCTCAGAAATATAGTAAGAAATACACTCCTTTTAACTTTCGTCTCATTGTTGGAATAGTAGTGAATATATGAGCACACACTGTTAGCCTTCCTATATACTGTAAACTTAAACTTTCTTTCAACCCGGTATATCAACACATCTAAGAATGGAAGTTTACAGTCCACCTCTTTTTCGACGGTAAATTTAATAGACGGGGCTAAAGCGTTAAGTCTAGGTAAAAATGAATCAAGGGCCATAACATTTGGCCAAAGACAAGATGTTATCCGCATATCTCAACCATTTAGCTCTACATGGCAAGATATCTTTCAACAATCTAGCCTCGAAAAATTCCATATACATATTGCTCAATAAGGAGACAACGGATTACCCATAACCATTCCCTGTTTTGCAATCAACTACACAGAGCATAATCAATTCAATAATGGTATTTTTATTAAAAGGCAAAGAGAACTCGTCTAATTCTTCTTTCAAAGAAGATAATAAGTCGGGGGCAGTGTAAAAGCATTAGACATGTTGATATTTTGCAATTTGTCAATGAGATCAACATTGTTTTTCAATGTTGCCAAGCATAGCATCATTGCTGAGAGTGACCGAATTTTTTATTATTCCCACGTTCTTTCGTTTAGGCTATTATTACAATATCAATGCTTGTGGGATTTTTCTAATGCTATAATATTCATTCTTCTGGCTATGGGCACTGGTATGCCTGGGGGTATTTCCTGTTTGCTTCTCTCTCTCTCCCTCCTTTACTCTAGTGAAGACGTTCTTTGGGATCGTATTTGCTTGGACATCCTCTTTTCTGCAACTTTGCAAGTTCCTGATGTTTATTGCAACACGAAAGGCCTAGAGCTATCATTCTACTTCATGGCTGTTTCGCATATACTAATATATATATATATTTATATATTATATATATATATATATATATATATATATATATATATATATATATATATATATATATATATATATGGTATAAACCTTGGTAATAAATACCGACAAGTTGGTTTAGAAAGACACGTAAGCAAACACTATTTATTAGAAAACGTTTCGGTCCTGGGACCTTGATCACTTCTAACATACAGAGGTAGAAAGACATTATATATATAGGCGGAGAGTGAGATGTGACGCACGTAACCTGAGGAATGTCATAAGAACATAAGAATGGAGGAACACTGCAGAAGGCCCACCGGCCCATGCGAGGCAGGTCCTTATCAAAACAACCTCTGCCTATGATGAGGACGGGTAGACGATGAAATCATGTGACTCCTGTGTTGTTGGGTTGGTGCTGCTTAAGTATCATGTATGCCAATGTTTTTGAAATTTTGTAGTTTCCAGTGTTGCGTTCTATAGTGTCGGTGACGGTGATTAGTGAGGCTTCTAGGCACCGTCGGCGTCTGAGGTCTGGTTCGGTGAGAACGAGTTGTGCCTCGTTCCAGTTCATCAAATGCCCCGTGGAGTCTCTGTGGAGGACACAGGCGTACCTTACATCGTCTCTGTTAGACGATGCTCATTCAGGCGGACTGCAAGATCTCTGCCTGTCTCGCCTACATATTTCTTGGGACAGAACCCACAGGGGATAGTGTAGACGCCTGCTGTAGAAGTTAGAGGTGTGGGGCTGCGTTTAGTAGTGAGGTCTTCGATAGAGGATGTGTTTATGGTGGAAACGTTGATGTTACTCATAGCAAGTGCCCGGCGAGTATTCGTGGCAACATCGCCACATGGGAGTACTATGAACTGTTTAGGGGGCTGTTCCATGGGCGGTTTGTTGAGGATAGCTTGTGCCTTGAGTCTGCAATCTCGGATGAAGAAAGATGGGAACTGAAGACGTGTAAAGGCTTGTGTTATGTAAGTGCATTCTTCTTCTAGAAAACAAGGGCTGGAGATGCGAAGAGCTCTCAAGAAGAAGCCAATGAGGACTCCTCTCTTAGTGCGGGTATCTTGGTGTGAATAAAAGTGTATAAGATCGTCCTTGTTGGTAGGTTTTCTATACACTTTGAAGAGAAGTTTGTCACTGTCGGGAGATCTGCACAGTAGAACGTCGAGGAAAGGAAGTTTGCCATCATTTTCGAGTTCAAGTGTAAACTTTATTGATGGTTCAACTGCATTGATCTTGTTGAGAAGGGCCTGGATATTGAGACGTCTCAGATAGAAAACCGATAGATACGTTGATGATATATTGGTTTTCTATCCGAGACGTCTCAATATCCAGCCACTGGATGGCGAAACGTCTACAATAAAGATACCCAGATGTTGCACATGTGTCTTACTCTCATCTTGTCGGTATTATATACCATTCGTACACAACATCCAAGTAATCTGTTGGCCTTGTTGCGCACACTAAGGCACTGCTGTCTTGGCTTTAGATTTCTGCTTACCATGACTCCCAAGTCTTTTTCACATTCAGTATGACCAAGCTCTACTTCACCTAGATTATAGCTTCGAGGGTTATTTTCATTACCAAGGGCAAGTACCTTACACTTATCCACATTAAACTTCATCTGCCATTTTTCCGACCAAGTCATTAATTTGTTCAAATCGTCCTGGAGTTCATTGATATCCTCCTCAGAGTGAATTATACGGCCTATCTTTGTATCATCAGCAAACTTACTCATGTCACTAGTAATCCCTTCATCGAGGTCATTAATGTAAATTATGAACAGGAGAGGGCTTAAAACTGATCCTTGTGGAACGCCACTAGTGACTAATCCCCATTCAGATTTCACTCCATTAATGTTAACTCTCTGCTTTCTATTGGTAAGCCATGCCTCAATCCATGCTAGAACTTTACCTCCTATACCATGAGCTGCCACTTTTCTTAAGAGTCTCTTGTGAGGTACTCTGTCGAAGTCTTTACTAAAATCCAAATAAACAATATCATATTCCTTATCACTGTCAACTGCCTCAAATGTTCTATTGAAGAACGTCAGTAAATTTGTCAGGCAGGAACGACCTCTCGTGAATCCATGCTGAGATTCATTTATCAAGTTATGCTCTTCAAGGTGACTTCTGATAATGTCAGCTATAATTGATTCTAATAACTTGCCCACTATAGATGTCAGGCTTATTGGACGGTAATTTGAAGGAATGGACTTATTCCCTGATTTGAATATAGGAACCACATTAGCCATCTTCCACAACTCTGGCACAACACTGGTAAGGATGGACGCATTGAATACACTCGTTAATGGCTGACTAAGCTCCATCTTGCATTCCTTAAGTACCCTTGAAAACAACTCATCGGGTCCCGGGGACTTATTTTGTTTCAGTTTGTCTATCTGTTTAATAACCATGTCCCTCGTGACAGTAATATTAGTTAACTTAAATTCATCATGAACTAAATAATTGTTAATTACTGGAATCTCATTTACATCTTCCTGTGTAAAAACTGACAAAAAATAGTCATTAAATAAGGAACACATTTCCAGTTCATTATCCGTCAGCTGTCCATTCCCAGATTTCAGAGGTCCTACCTTTTCCTTCACCTTCGTCCTATACACTTGAAAGAACCCCTTTGGATTAGTCTTTGATTCATTAGCAACTCTAATTTCAAAGTCACGTTTAGCCTTTCCAATCGCCTTTTTTACTTCTCTTTTAAGCTGAACATATTGGTCAGTAAGGTTAACCTCTCCTCTTCTGATGCGCCTATAAACTCCCCTTTTCTCCCCTAATAGATGTTTTAGCCTCCTGTTAACCCATTTGGGATCGTTATTATTAGACCTAATTTCTCTCTGGGGAATGTATATACTCTGGGCACTGTGCACATTATTAAGAAAACAATCATAAAAGCAGATCCCTTCATATTCATAAGTATGATTATCGTCAATAAAATCATTAGCTAGATAACCCCAATCAAGATTAGACAGATGTTCCCTAAGTCCATTATAATCGGCAGAACGAAAATCAGGGATTTTTACTGTATTATCATTATTCTTGCATTCCCAATTAATGCTGAAGGTGATGGATTTGTGATCACTTGCGCCAAGCTCTTCAGTGATCTCCAGATTATTCACGAGTGTTTCCTTATTTGACAAGACTAGGTCTAGCAAATTATTACCCCTGGTAGGCTCAGTTACACTCTGTTTCAGAAAACAGTCCTGAACTGTTTCCATGAAGTCACTGGACTCTAGATTACCTGTCAAAGAATTCCAGTCAATTTGGCTAAAGTTAAAGTCCCCTACTATGACTACGTTACTGTGTCCAGAAGCCCTAACAATTTCGTCCCAAAGAAGTCTCCCTCTATCGTGATCCAAGCCTGGAGGTCGGTATATTACACCTAGAATTAGTTTTTCTTGACCCTCCACGAACTCTACCCAAACAGATTCTGTTACTGCTCCATCTATTTTTATACCTGTTTTTATGCAACAATTAATATTTTCTCGAACATACAATGCAACTCCTCCCCCCTTCCCATTACATCTATCCACATTGAACAACTTAAATCCCTGAATATTACACTCAGCAGTCATATCCCGACTCTTTAAATCATACCACGTTTCAGTTAATGCAATGATATCAAAGTTCCCAGCACATGCTACCAAACGTAGTTCATTAATTTTATTTCTTGCACTTCGACTGTTAGCATAAAATACCGTCATATGTTTTTTCTTCTGCACATTTTTCCTATTCATCTTTGTTTTTACACAATTTCTGAAATTATCATTACGCAGAGTTACTCCATGACAGTTACTATTAAGATTCTTAATATCAGATCATAAGTCAATTTATCCATACTCATTATTAATCATTTCTAAACCCATACCTCTAACTAATCCTAGTTTAAAGTCCTAACAACCCCCTCAACTGAGTTAGCAAGAAAACCCACACCTGCCCTGGATAAGTGAACCCCATCCCTGGCATACATGTCATTTCGGCCATAGAAGTTGTCCCAGTTGTCAATGAATGGTACTGCATTATCCTTACAGTGTTTATCCAGCCAACAATTAATACCAATTGCTCTGGACAACCATTCATTACCAACACCTCTTCTTGGCAAAATGCCACATATAACAGGGCGCCCCCCCTTCTTCCTAATCATGTCTATAGCTGTCCTGAACTTTCTAACTAAATCCTCACTTCTACGCTTGCCTACATCATTGCCTCCAGCACTGAGGCAAATAATAGGATTGATCCCATTACCGTTCATGATGTTGTCAAGCCGGCTAACAATGTCCTCCATCCCAGCCCCAGGAAAGCATACCCTTTGTCTCCTACTCTTGTCCTTCAAGCAGAATGCCCTATCCATGTATCTAACCTGGCTATCCCCAACAACAACAATATTCTTACCTTCCTTGTTGTCGTTCGTCGTGACGATCCCAGTAGTAGACTCACATTCGTCGGGTAGCACCGAGAATGCGTTGGAGGTTTCCACGGGAGTTTCCACAGCAGTCTCTTTCTTCTTCATCGTTTCTGGCTTTCCATTCGTCTTCTTGATCGTCAACTTCGTCGTCCCCTGCTGTCCAGCCACTGACCACGATCCCTTCTTGACCTGAGGACTCGAAACAGGAGGACTACTACGAATCCTCTTGTTTTCCTCGGTCAATCGCCGTATCTCCATCTTCGCTGCCCTCAATTCTTCCTTAAGTTGCTGGTAAAGTTGCTCGATGGAGGGCATCTTGGTTCAGTCCACGGGAGCAAACAAGACACTTCTTCACAGAGTTAAGTACAGGTCACCAAACAAACCGCCCATGGAACAGCCCCCTAAACAGTTCATAGTACTCCCATGTGGCGATGTTGCCACGAATACTCGCCGGGCACTTGCTATGAGTAACATCAACGTTTCCACCAGAAACACATCCTCTATCGAAGACCTCACTACTAAACGCAGCCCCACACCTCTAACTTCTACAGCAGGCGTCTACACTATCCCCTGTGGGTTCTGTCCCAAGAAATATGTAGGCGAGACAGGCAGAGATCTTGCAGTCCGCCTGAATGAGCATCGTCTAACAGAGACGATGTAAGGTACGCCTGTGTCCTCCACAGAGACTCCACGGGGCATTTGATGAACTGGAACGAGGCACAACTCGTTCTCACCGAACCAGACCTCAGACGCCGACGGTGCCTAGAAGCCTCACTAATCACCGTCACCGACACTATAGAACGCAACACTGGAAACTACAAAATTTCAAAAACATTGGCATACATGATACTTAAGCAGCACCAACCCAACAACACAGGAGTCACATGATTTCATCGTCTACCCGTCCTCATCATAGGCAGAGGTTGTTTTGATAAGGACCTGCCTCGCATGGGCCGGTGGGCCTTCTGCAGTGTTCCTCCATTCTTATGTTCTTATGACATTCCTCAGGTCACGTGCGTCACATCTCACTCTCCGCCTATATATATAATGTCTTTCTACCTCTGTATGTTAGAAGTGATCAAGGTCCCAGGACCGAAACGTTTTCTAATAAATAAATATATATATATATATATATATATATATATATATATATATATATATATATATATATATATATATATATATATATATATATATATATATTATTGTGCCCACGAACGAGTGGTATTGATCAATAACAACACTGCGACTAGCCAAGGACTCGAACACATGCTGCTTTGGCCTGCCTCATGGTGGGCGAAAACTCACGACTCCTTAATCCACTGGACCATCCATACAAGGATTGTATGGTCCAATGGATTAAGGCGTCAAGAGTTTTCGCCCACCATGAGGCAGGCCAAAGCAACATGGATTCGAGTCCTTGGCTAGCTGCAGTGTTGTTACTGATCAATACCACTCGTTCGTGGGCACAATAAGGTAGGGGGTGTGTGGACCAGGTGTTTACAGTGAAACATATAAGTGAACAGTATTTAGATAAGGCTAAAGAGGTCTTTGTGGCATTTATGGATTTGGAAAAGGCGGTGGATAGGGGGGCAATGTGGCAGATGTTGCAGGTGTATGCTGTAGGAGGTAGGTTACTGAATGCAGTGAAGAGTTTTTACGAAGATAGTGAGGCTCAAGTTAGAGTATGTAGGAAAGAGGGAAATTATTTCCCAGTAAAAGTAGGCCTTAGACAAGGATGTGTGATGTCACCGTGGTTGTTTAATATATTTATAGATGGGGTTGTAAGAGAAGTAAATGCGAGGGTCTTGGCAAGAGGCGTGGAGTTAAAAGATAAAGAATCACACATAAAGTGGGAGTTATCACAGTTGCTCTTTGCTGATGACACTGTGCTCTTGGGAGATTCTGAAGAGAAGTTGCAGAGATTGGTGGATGAATTTGGTAGGGTGTGCAAAAGAAGAAAATTGAAAGTGAATACAGGAAAGAATAAGGTTATGAAGATAAAAAGATTAGGTGATGAAAGATTGGATATCAGATTGGAGGGAGAGAGTATGGAGGAAGTGAATGTATTCAGATATTTGGGAGTGGACGTGTCAGCGGATGGGTCTATGAAAGACGAGGTGAATCATAGAATTGATGAGGGGAAAAGGGTGAGTGGTGCACTTAGGAGTCTGTGGAGACAAAGAACTTTGTCCTTGGAGGCAAAGAGGGGAATGTATGAGAGTATAGTTTTACCAACGCTCATATATGGGTGTGAAGCATGGGTGATGAATGTTGCAGCGAGGAGAAGGCTGGAGGCAGTGGAGATGTCATGTCTGAGAGCAATGTGTGGTGTGAATATAATGCAGAGAATTCGTAGTTTGGAAGTTAGGAGGAGGTGCGGGATCACCAAAACTGTTGTCCAGAGGGCTGAGGAAGGGTTGTTGAGGTGGTTCGGACATGTGGAGAGAATGGAGCGAAACAGAATAACTTCAAGAGTGTATCAGTCTGTAGTGGAAGGAAGGCGGGGTAGGGGTCGGCCTAGGAAAGGTTGGAGGGAGGGGGTAAAGGAGGTTTTGTGTGCGAGGGGCTTGGACTTCCAGCAGGCATGCGTGAGCGTGTTTGATAGTGAATGGAGGCAAATGGTTTTTAATACTTGACGTGCTGTTGGAGTGTGAGCAAAGTAACATTTATGAAGGGGTTCAGGGAAACCGGCAGGCCGGACTTGAGTCCTGGAGATGGGAAGTACAGTGCCTGCACTCTGTAGGAGGGGTGTTAATGTTGCAGTTTAAAAACTGTAGTGTAAAGCACCCTTCTGGCAAGACAGTGATGGAGTGAATGATGGTGAAAGTTTTTCTTTTTCGGGCCACCCTGCCTTGGTGGGAATCGGCCAGTGTGATAATAAAAAATAAAAAAATAATATATATATATATATATATATATATATATATATATATATATATATATATATATATATATATATATATATATATATATATATATTATAATAGGTCACACTACACATGGATGTACAAGCATATATATACACCACACCCCTCTGGGATTTCTTCTATTTTTCTTACTAGTTCTTGTCCTTGTTTATTTTCTCATATCTCCCTGGGGAAGTGGAACAGAATTCTTCCTCCATAAGCCATGCGTGTCGTAAAAGGACGACTAAAATGCCGGGAGCAAAAGTCTAGTAACCCCTTCTCCTGTTAAAGTTAAAAAGAGAAACTTTCGTTTTTCTTTTCAGGCCACCCTGCTTCGGTGGGATACGGCCGGTTTGTTGAAAGAAGACTACATATCATTAACTACACTGCCAGCCGCAGTGTAAATAAAATAATAATAGTCGTAATAATAGTTTGCAAAAAAAAAAATCCAAAGTATGAAATCCCTCTAGCCTGTCAAAGTGTTGGAAACTGCAAACAAATAAATAAAATGAAAGAAATGTAGAAATCGAATGCAAAAACAAAAGAGACAGAAACAATGAAACGGAGGGGTGAAGCGCAGAAACAGATAAAGCTAAGAGTAACATGCAGAAACAACGAAAATATTTTGCGCGACATGTTTACAGAAACAAAGAGCAACAAGTAGTTTTGTATATAATAAACTCTTTTGTCACGATATCCCAGTAATGATGAAAGCCTAGTGTAATTTAATAAATATAGTATATTGCACTTTTGCTTCGCTTGGTTACTTATATTCAAGATTAAATTATAGATTTCCCTTTTTGCCATCATAGTTTCTACCCCTGAATCTTAATTCCCTCTGCTTCCTAGTTTTTGATCGTGCGTTTTAATTCCCCCCGAATCCTAGTTTCTGCCCCTGCTTTCTAGTTTCTACCCCTGCTTTCTAGTTTCTACCCCTGCTTTCTAGTTTCTGCCGTGCTTTCTAGTTTCTGCCCCTGCTTTCCAGCTTCTGCCCCTGCTTGCTTTCTAGTTTCTGCCCCTGTTTTCTAGTTTCTGTCCCTGCATACTAGTTTCTACCCCTGCGTCTTATTTCCATCTGCATCTTAGTTTATGCAACTGAATCCTAATTTCTGTCCCTGTCTTAATTCTCCCTTGCATCCCAATTTCTGTCCCTGCATCTTAATCCCCCCCCTGCATCCTACTTTCTGCCCCTGCTAACTAATTTCTGCCCTTCCGTCTTAATTCCCACCGCATCCTAGTTACTTTCCCCTGCATCCTAGTTTTTTCCCCGTTGCATCTTAATTCCAGCCCCTCCCCTGCATCCTAGTTTTTGCCGCCTTGTGTCTTAATTACCCTCCTGTATCCTATTTTTTGCGCCCTGCGACTTAATTCCCTTTACATCCTAGTTACTGCCCCTGTATCTTAATTTCTCCTGCATCCTAGTTTCCACACTTGTGTCCGATTTTCAAGGAATCTTTGTTAACACTGTTCTCGCAGCAGGGAAGGGAGCCGAGGAAAAATTACACGAGCATTCAAATTAAGTCTGAGAGAAGCAAGTGTGCCGGAGGCTAAAGCTTATAATTAATTTCCTAAAAATAGTTTACTAACTCCTCTCATTTTTTCTTCTTCATCTTCACCGTGCAATGAAAGAGCTAAAAAAATGCTAAATACTGTTTCACTTGTACCAGGCGTACTTTTTTTTGTCAAGCTTTGTCAATTTAATTTTTGTTTTTGCTAGAAGAGAGACAATAGAGACATGGAAAGCGTAATTGTGTTAAGACTGCGATGACAGTAACATTGTTTATATCATGTCTTGTGTGAGGAGTGCTCCGATCCCACCGTGCATGAGAGGATGACGATGTGTTGGGCAGGAAAACAGGAGATGTTGGAGAGCAAGATAGGACCTGTTGACAACCCGCGTGAGAGGTGTTCCCGGCTCACCATTCATGGCAGCAAGACGGGATTTGTTGTATAAGATGACAGGATTCGTTGAGCAGGAAGACAGGATGCTTGGGCAGAAAGAGCACGCTGAATAGGAATACAAGGCAAGAAAAACAAGATACATCGGCCATGACAGAATATACGCAACAGCATTACAGGATATACGAGGCAGGAAAACAAAATATGCAACACAAGGACAACAGAATATGCAAGACAGCAAGCCAGGATATACAAGACAAACTTATCCTCGATATAACATGCTTACTTTTACCAGGCTTGTTCAATTAATTTATATTATTAAGGCTTTCAAGGTTTTTTAGTATATACACTCAGTGGCCACTTTATTAGGTACAGCTGTACACCACCTTAATTCAATTAGATAATTAGCCAGTCGCGTGGCAACAACTCGGCACCTAAAAGCATTCAGACGTGGTCAAATTGTTGTTTAGGCCAAACACTAGAATAGAAAATAAATGTAATTGAGTGACTTTGACCGTAGAAAGATTGTTAGTGCTAGACAGGGGGTTTGACTATTTCAGAAACTGCTAGTCTCATGGGATTTTCATTCACAACAGTCTCTAGAGTTTATTGGGAATGGTGTGATACAAAGCATCCAATGAGCGACAATTCTGTGGGCTAAAATGGCTTGATAATGAGAGAGGTAAGAAAAGAATGACCAGACTAGTTCAAACGAACTGGAAGGCGACAGTAATTCAAAGACACGTTACAACAGTGGCATGCAGAAGAACATGTCTGAACGCACAACACGATGAACCTGAAGTGGATGAGCTACAGCAGCTGAAGACCACAAGGAAACCACTTCTGTCAGATAAGAATATGAAACTGAGGCTTTAGTTGGCAGAGACTAGCCAAAAGTGGAATCAGAGTTCTGCTGCGACATTCAGATGGTACGTTCAGAAGTTGGCGTAAACCTTTGGGTTGTTGGGAAGGGAGATCTGCAGCATGAATGTGTAGCCGACGAATCTGAATGTACAGCCGACGGATCTGCAACAACTGCTTGATGTTATCATGTCAGCATAGAATGTTTCCAGCACCTTGTTGTATCCATGCCACGAAGATTTCAGGCTGTTCTGGGAGCAAGGGGACCCTTCCAAGTTCTAGAAGGGTGTACCTGATAAAGTGGACACTGTATGTCTAGAATCATAAAGGAAAATAGAAAACAAGGCCAATAATAAAGGCTTTAATTCTTGTAAAAGAGATATCCAGTCAAAGTGCACAGCGAATATTATTAAGAGTGTTGGTGTTACATGTGTCCTCGCTGCGTTCCAGTAAATGTGCAGCACTGAATGTTTTACTCGTGAACCAAGCCCTGACTTCAACGGAGTCACTCGCAACTCGCAACTCCACAGGTCCTCTACGTCTTATCCAATAGCCCTGTGATTCCAGACTTTCGGGACACCCTGATATTTTAAAGCTAGTATGTATTGCATTTAGTAAATACTACATCTAATAAATGTTACATTCTGCAAATACTACGCCTAGCGTGTATTACATTTAGTAGACATAACATCTAGTAATAATGGTGTGTTGACCTATCCCACTCGAAGAGCATCTATATTCATATATAATGAGCCTTTAGTGTGGCTCTTCCATGTTGCTAACTGGCTCTTCATCCAAGGATTCAGAGTTATGGTTCTCTTACTAGGATCAAACCTGACTACCTCCAATTCCCTAGGCATTATATAACTACGGTTAGTTTAGCGGTTTCCTTTTGAACATTCTCCTACTATTACTACTGTACTACTGCTTCTACTGTTAGTTCTTATAATAATAATATTATAATATAACATGAGCGTCATAAATTAGAGGAAATGAATTGCTCAAGTCTTTATTCTATGGCTCTCTAGTTTGTGTATCTGTAACTGAGGTTACCGACTACAATTATCATTTTAATTTCGTGTTAGTTATTTAGTGGATTAAGTGAAACTCAATTAAGTCCTTTCCAAAATTTTCTCTTGTGCGTTTAAATTTATATAATTTTTATTTATTTTAGTCTACAAATTAATAATTGTGTACCAAAAGAACCTTAGGAAACTTACCTAAACTTATTATAACAAGGGCAATTTAATTTAGCCTAATCCAACTAAGTTTTAAATAATTTAATAACAAACACACAATGAAATATATTTTTTTCCTTAGATTCAGAATGATTTTTGCGAAATTATTGCATACACAAATTTTCGCTTGCCCTATTCGGCAAGAAGTACGTTGCTATTTAAACCAAACTCGCAAGTTTTACTTATTCGGATCGACATTATATATATATACATATATATATATATATATATATATATATATATATATATATATATATATATATATATATATATATATATTATAATAATAATAATAATAATAAATCTCGCTCCTGCGAGTTGCTAAAGGTTAAGTTGTATGTGTCTGCATTTGTGAACCATTACTCTTGTTATTTTTAAATACGTTGTTGATATTCTTTAGTAGTACTGTTATCACATAATTAAAATACTATTGCGAGGACAAGAAGCAAATCTGCCATGTGTAGTAATGACAAGCAGTTCAGGATTAGCCGTTGTGAGGAGTCCTTTATTGTATGTTCTGAGGAAGAGGTTCATCAATGATCGTCATACAGCGCCTGGGGAATGGGAGGTAATCAAGTTTGTTTCAAAGAAAAGGAGGGTAGCTCAAATTTCTTTGCTCAGTAGCCATTCACTATTATCAAGGTACCTCCTTCCCTAGAAGGGATACTGAGCACTACAAAATTCCGTTAGCATCATTTATACGGCTGGTGGATTAATGATACAGCATACTGCAGAAGGAAGAAGAAGGTACGGAAGGAAAATCATTTCTAGGGATGACGTTCCACTTCGTTGGGGAGCTTTACAAAACTGTGGTCTTACTGTTCGTTTTCCCTAGTAAATGTTTGTTCTACAATTAGTCTCTTCATGCAAGTGGGGGGTTAATCACCATCAGTGGTAAAACCATTTGCAGACTGGTCCGTGCCAACGAGCCTCTGCCATGCTTGCACAGGCACACTGATGAGAGGGAAGAAAGGGAGAGCTTGCAGCGCGCTATTGAAGACAATTGTCTTGGTGGGAATATGATGGGGCCTCAGCAAGATGTAATTTCCCGAGGGAGCTCTGCCGGTGATGACGTGCCATCCTCTTTCCCACCTCAGCCCATCTCTCGTTAACACCCCTTCTCTTATCCCCCATCCTCTTCCACTTCTTCCCATCCTCATCCTTCTCCCTTTCTCTTAATCGTTCTCCCTTCTTTCTCATCCGGTCTTTTCCTATTCTTCCTCTTTCCCCTCCTTCCCTGCCTCTCTCTCTTCCCTTCTCATTTTTCTACCTCCCATCTTTTTCTTCCTTCTTTAGTTCTGCCCCTTGTCATAATTATTTGCCAAACAATATGTTTTTCCTATTATTTTTGCTGACCTGCTCTTCATACTGACTCTCATATCTGTGGATTAAACTGCCTATTCTGCTTCTCATACTCCTCCTCCAGCCTCACGTCAAGTCTTCACTACTTCTCTCTATTTCGCATGTTGTCGTTACCACAGTTTATCTTTCCTTACATTCTTTGTTACGTCAGCATTTTTCCTCGGGTTCCCACCATATGTTTCTTATCTAAAACTGAATAAGTTTAATGTTTCCAACACCGTTATTATCTCAGTCACGCTCTCTCTCCCTCCCTCTCTCTCTCTCTCTCTCTCTCTCTCTCTCTCTCTCTCTCTCTCTCTCTCTCTCTCTCTCTCTCTCTCTCTCTCTCTCTCTCTCTCTCTCTCTCTGTCTCCACCTCTTCCACCTTTATCCTGTTATAATTCAGTGGTTTTTTTTTTAACCACCGCGTTTCTCCCCTCAGTCACTATCCTCCGTCTCCCCTAGTCATTCTTTCGTCTTCTACTGCAGTTGGATGAGAGAGAGAGAGAGAGAGAGAGAGAGAGAGAGAGAGAGAGAGAGAGAGAGAGAGAGAGAGAGAGAGACAGACAGACAGACAGACAGAGACAGAGACTCCAGTAATAACAGTGGACAAGCGAGTGACCCCCTCACCTGACCCTTCTTGTGCTGTTCTAGTGCCAACTTTTCTCCATCTCTGTTTATCTGCGTGTAGAAGGGAGAAAGGTATTAAAGGGAGAAAACTAAAGGGTGAAGGAGAAAGAAGGAAAGACGAGGCGAGAATAATTATTATTTTAATTATTTTTTCTTCTTTTCATCATCGGGAAGTACTAAATCCGTAGGAACATACAGCATCTGGGGACCGAGAGGTATTCAGGTTCGATACAAGGGAGGGAAGGGAAGGTTGACCCAGCATAAAGGCGCTCCTCCTCCACGTCTCTACCTGTGAAGGTGTAATCCCTTAAATCTCACTTTCAGTGAAATAACCCAGGCTTCAGTCAGAGCGTGTCCTCGTTGTGCGGGTACAACAGAAAAGTGTGAGAAATCGACTTGTGATTTTTGCAGCAGTAGTAGAAACGTGGACTGTGTCGTGGTCATCCACAGACCAGATCGCAAAAAAAAAGTATCTTGCTTTTTCTTATGCTTTTTACCTAGTCGATGGAACATTGTTTTTCTTTTTTTTTTCGTTCAAACATTCTTTGTTTTACCTAGTCGATGGTACGGCGTCCTGCCTCTGGTTCTGGAAAATCCTCAGGCTTCGACTTTAAATTCCACAGACACTCTAGAATATAAATTGTCAGTTGTATGCTGTTCTCTGCATAATATTCACGTCATACGTTTATATCAGACAAGTCATTTCTATTGCCGCTGCTGTTTTTTTTTTCATCTAGAGAGAACTTTCCCACACGTTTCTCATCACTTTCTTTCATTTTCTTCGTGATTTACTTAATCCTTCATATATTTAAATAAATATTTAGTCCTAGATATCTAAACACATTCCACCATGCATCTCTTTCCTTAGCGTGTTAAAGAATCTATATCATTAGTGTCATATGGACAAAAATTACAAGTATACAGAGCAAGGAGCTTCGCTTTACCCAAAGCTGTTCAAATAGACTTGTTAGGCATACTTTTGTGTTGGCCCACATACTTTTCGCCCTCCAACCATGTTTAGTGCAAGGCACAGCGGTAAAAGAAGAGGCACTTTGCAATCTTACAATATGACACTTTCGTAAATACAACTTTGACCCTTAGAAAAACAACTGAACTCGAACTATCAAGTGTTTGCAAAGCTAAGTCTGATGAGTGAATGACAAAAATGTATTTCAGGTTACTGACAAACTCCTGAGGTGAGCGGGAAGATGTCCAGTTAGTGTGTAAAGTGTCCTCGATAGATGACGGACCAACCAATATCCCGTAATTGAAAAACTCTCCGCCTGGAGAGAGAGTAATGTGTCCTTGGTTCGCTCCTCTACTCTGCTCACGTTCTGCTCGTTATGTTCGCTTACGTTCTTCTCGCTTAAAAGTTGTCCGACTCATTCCAGCTGGTTTCTCGCAGAAGAATTATGCCTGTCCACTGATGCATGAGACAGAAACTGGGGGTTCATCCCTTTAGGTCTTAGGCCTTGACCTTATTATAGTCATTCTGGTGTACTATTTTAAAAACATTTACATGATTTTAGATGCTCTGCTTATTCCTTCCAGATAAAATATAGCAAATTTTATCGTTAGCATTACAAACAAAATTTGTTTCTGTTACAGTATATTATTGAATGTAGTCGCAATGTACCAAAATCTAGTTAAATGAAAAATGAGAAATGACTAAAGGCCGTCCATTAATCTTTAAAAGAGCAAGTGAGGTGACGAGAGATGTGTATGTTAGAGGAGTTTGCCACTGCTGTCTCAGATATAAGTTTACCTCCCTAAGTAAACAACTTAGAATACCCAGTGCTGTAGGTAACTTCTTGATCAGGATTTCTTTCTTAAGCAGTAAAATGGTTAAATTTAACCTTTAACGAAGCTAATGGTATTTACTGCATTGCAATGTAGATGAATTATCGTGATTCTTCTTTTTTTTCTCTCAGAGATATACTAATGTCGCTGAATTAGATACTGATAATGACAAGTTGACAGTTTATTTTTACTGCCGATGAAGATAAGTGCTTTGATGTGATAATGAATCTTTTGGTGCATGACTTAACGCAGAAGATAACAGCCTCAATTACTTCCCTAGTTCCCTATTCGGTTTCTCTAGGGCTAGGAATACCAAATAAATTTTCCAGAGATGTCTTTTTAGCAGCGCCACAGTCTGGTCTACCAAATAGAAAACACCCTAGTTCTCAAATCGGTTTTTCTAGGGCAGGGTATACCACCGTATGGTCTACCAAATAGAAAACCCCCCTAGTTCTCTATTCGCTTTCTCTAATACTGGGTATACCAAATAAATTTTCCTGAGGGGTTTCATTAGCAGCACCATAGAATGGTGTACCAAACAGAAAACACCCTAGTTATTTATTTGATTTCTCTATGGCTGGGTATACCAAATAAATTTTCCAGAGAGGTCTAATTAGCAGCGCCACATTCTGGTCTACCAAATAAAAAACATCCCAGTTCCCTATTCGGTTTCTGTAGGGCTGGGTATACCAAACAAATTTTCCAGAGGGATCTCATTAGCAGCGCCACAGTCTGGTCTACCAAATAGAAAAGACCCTAGTTCCCTATTCGGTCTCTCTAGGGCCGAGTATACCAGTCTGGTTTACCAAATAGAAGACACCTAGTTCCCTATTCAGTTTCTCTAGGGCTGGGTATACCAAATAAATTTTCCAGAGGGGCCTCATTAGCAGCGCCACAGTCTGGTCTACTAAATAAAAAAACACACTAGTTCCCTGTTCGGTGGGACTGTGGTATACCCAGCCCACAAGAAACAGAATAGGGAACTACGTTGTTTTCTGTTTGGTAGACCAGACTTTGGCGCTGCTAACGAGACCCGTCTGGAAAAATTATTTGGTATTCCAAGATCTTGAGAAACCGAAAAGGAAACTAGAGTGTTTTTTATTTGGTAGAGCAGGCTGTGGCACTGCTAATCAGGCCTTTCTGGATAATTTATTTGGTATACCCCGCCCGAGAGAAACCGAAAAGAGCACTAGAGTGTTTTCCACTTAGTAGATTAAACTGTGGTGCTGCTAATGAGACGCTTCTGGAAAAGTTATTTATTATACCCAGCCCTAAAGAAACCGAATAGGGAACTAGGTTGTTTTCCATTTGATACACCAAACAGTGGCGCTGCTAATGAGACCTCTCTGGAAAATTTATTTGGTATACACTTCCCTAGAGAAACCGAATAGGGCAGTAATGTGTTTTCTATTTGGTAGACCAGACTGTGGTATACCCAGCCCACAAGAAACCGAATATGGAACTGCGTTGTTTTCTGTTTGGTAGACCAGACTTTGGCGCTGCTAAGGAGACATGTCTGGAAAATTTATTTGGTATGCCAAGCCCTAGAGAACCCGAATAGGACACTAGGGTGTTTTGTATTTCATAGACCAGACTGTGGTGCTGTTAATAAGAAAAATTTATTTGGTATACGCAGCCCTAGAGAATCCGAATAGGAAACTAGGGTGTTTTCTGTTTGGTAGACCAGACCGAGGCGCTGCCAATGAGACCCTTATGGAAAATTCATTTGGTATACCCAGCCCTAGAGAAACCAAATGGCGAACTGGGGTGTTTTCTGTTTGGTAGACCAGGCAGTAACACTGCTAAAAGAGAGACCTTTGAAAATTTTATTTGGTATACCCAGCCATAGAGAAACCGAATATGTAACTAGGTTGTTTTCTATTTGGTAGACCAGACTGTGGTTTACCAAGCCCTAGAGAAACCGAATAGGAAACTAGGGTGCTTCCTATTTGGTAGACGAGACTGTGGCACTGCTAATGAGACCCCTCTGGAAAATTTATTTTGTATACCCAGCCATAGAGAAACCAAATAAGGAACTATGGTGACTGTGGCGCTACTAATGAGATCCCTCTGGAAAATTTTATTTGGTATACCCAGCCCTAGAGAAACCAAATAAGGATCTAGTGTGTTTTCTGTTTTGTAGACTAGACTGTGGTACACCCAGCCTATGTGAAACCGAATAGTAAACAAGGGTGTTTTCTATTTGGTAGACCAGACTGTGGTACTGATAGAGAGTCCCCTCTGGAGAATTTATTTGGTATACCCAGCCATAGAGAAACTAAATAGGGAACTAGGATGACTGTGTCGCTGCTAATGAGATCCCTCTGGAAAATGTATTTGGTGTTCCCAGCCGTATAGAACCCGAATAGGGATCTAGGGCGTTTTCTATTTTGTTGAATACCCAGCTCTAGAGCAACCGAATATGCCCAACGTCATAAGAATATTTTCACGGTCACAAAAATATTCCCACGGTCATAAGAATATTAGCACGGTCATAAGAATATTTCCACGGTCATAAAATTCCCACGGTTACAAAAATATTCCCACTTTCAGAAGAATATTCATGCGGTCATAAGAATATTCCCTAAGTCACAAAAATATTCCCACAGTAAGAAGAATATTCTCAAGGTAATAAGAATATTCCCACGGTCATAAAATTATTCCCAAGGTCACAAGAATTTTCCCACGGTCATAAGAATATCCTCACGATTATAAGAATATTTCCAAGGTCACGAGAATATTCCCACGGTCGTAATATTACCACGGTCATCATAATTTTCCCACGGGCACAAGATTATCCTTACGATAATATGAATATTCCCACAGTCACAAGAATGTTCCCAAGTTCGCAGTATTCCCACGGTCATCAGAATTTTCCAACGGCCATAAGAATATTATCACGATAATAAGAATATTCCCACGCTCATAAGAATATTCCCACGGTCGTAATATTCCCACGGTCATCAGAGTTTTCTCACGGTCTTAAGAATATTTCCAGGGTCACAAGAATTTTCCCACGGTCATAAGAATATTCACATGGTCACAAGGATATCCCCACGGTCATAAGAATATTTTCGCGATAATAAGAATATTCCCACGGTCACAAGTATATTCCCAGAGTCGTAATATTCCCACGGTCATCAGAAATTTCCCACGGTCATAGGAATATTCCAGCGGTCTCAAGAATATTCCGATGGTCATAAAAATATTACCACGGTCACAAGAATTTTCCCACGGCCATAAGAATATTCCCAAGGTCATCAGAATTTTCCCAAAGTCATAATATAACGACGGTCATAAGAATATTCTCACGGTCACAAGAAAGAATATTCTCACGGTCACAAGAACTTTCCCACTGTCATAAGAATGTTCTCACGATGAAAAGAATATTCCCACGGTCACAAGAATATTCCCACCATCATAATATTCCCACTCTCATCAGAATTTTTCCACGGTCATAAGAATTTTCTCACGGTCATAAGAATATTCCCTCGGTCACAAGCATTTTCCGACGGTCATTAGAGTATTCTCACGATAAGAATATTCCCACGGTCACAAGAATATTCAAACTGTCGTAATAATCCCACGGTCATCAAAATCTTCCCACGGTCACAAGAATATTCGAACGATCGTAATATTCACACGGTCATCAGAATTTTCCAACGGCCTTAAGAACATTCCCATGGACATAAGAATATTCTCACGATCACATGAATATTCCCACGGTCACAAGAATATACAAATGGTCGTAATATTCCCACGGTCATCAGAATTTTTCCACGGTCTTAAGAATATTCCCACGTTCATAAAAACATTCCCATGGTCACAAGAATATTCCCACGGTCATCAGAATTTTCCAAAGGTCATAAGAATATTCCCACGGTCATAAGAACATTCCCACGGTCACAAGAATTTTCCCACGGTCATGAGAACATTCTCACCATAATAAGAATTTTCCCACGGTCATGAGAATATTCTCACGATAATAAGAATATTCTCAAGGTCATCAGAATTTTCACACGGACATAAGAATCCTCCCACGGTCGTAAGAATATTCGCAAGGCCACAAGAATTTTCCCACGGTCAAAAGAATCTTCCCACGGACACAAGAATATTCCCACGGTCACAAGAAAATTTCCACGGTCATAAAAATATTTTCACGATAATAAGAATATTCCCACGGTCACAAGAATATTCCTACGGCCGTAATATTCAGACGGATATCAGAATTTTCCCACGGCCATTAGAATATTCACAGGGTCATAAGAATATTCCCACGGACACAAAAATTTTCCCTAGGTCACAAGAATATTCTCACGATAATAAGAATATTCCCATGGTCATAAGAATATTCGCAAGGTCATAAGAATATTCCCACCGACAAAAGAATTTTCCCACAGTCATAAGAATCATAAGAATATTTCGACGTTTAATAGAATTTTCTGAAGGTCACAAGAATATTCCCACCATAAGAATATTCTCACGATAATAAGAATATTCCCACGGTCACAAGAATATTCCAAGGGTCGTAATATTCCCACGGTCATCAGAATTTTTCCATGGTCCTAAGAATATTCCCACGGTCATAAGAACATTCCTACGGTCACAAGAAATTTCCTACGGTCGTAATATTCCCAAGGTCATCAAAATTTTCCCACGGTCATCAGAATATTCCCACGGTCGTAATATTCCTTTGTTCACCAGAATTTTCCCACGGTCACAAGAATATTCACACGGTCACAAGAATATTCCCATGGTCACAAGAATATTCCCACGGTCATAATAATCCCACCGTAATAAGATTATTCCCACGGTCATAAGAATATTCTCACGGTAATAAAAATATTTCCACGGTCATCAGAATTGTCACACGGACATAAGAATATTCCCACAGTCGTAAGAATATTCCCACATTCATAAGAATATTCTCACGGTCACAAGAATATTCCCACGGTAATAAGAATATTCCCACGGTCACAAGAATTCTCCCACAGTTATAAGAATATTCCCACGGTCATAAGAATATTCCCACGGTCACAAAATTATTCCTAGGGTCGTAATATTCCCACGGTCATCAGAATTTTCCAACAGTCACAAAATTATTCCTAGGGTCGTAATATTCCCACGGTCATCAGAATTTTCCAACAGTCACAAGAATATTCCCTAGGTCAAAAATATATTCACATGGTCGTAATATTCCTATGATCATCAGAATTTTCAGACGGTCATAAGAATATTCACACGGTCATAAGAATATTCGCACGGTCTTAAGAATATTCATATGGTCACAAGAATATTCTCAAGGTCAAAATGATAATCCCACGGTCAAAAGAATATTCCAACGGTCAAAAGAATATTCTCACGGTAATAAGAATATTAACACGGTTATCAGTTTTTTCCCACGGTCATAAGAATATTCCCAGGGTCGTAAGAATATTCCCACATTCACAAGAATTTTCCAAAGGTCTTAAGACTATTCCCACGGTCATAATATTCCCACTGTCACAAGAATATTCCAAGAGTCGTAACATTCCCACGGTCATCAGGATTTTCCAACGGTCATAAGAATATTTCGACGGTCTTAAGAATATTCCCACGGTCACAAGAACATTTTCACGGTCATAAGAATATTCCCACGGTCATCAGAATTTTCCCACGGTCATCAGAATATTCCCATGGACGTAATATTCCTACGGTCATCAGAATTTTCCCACGGCCATAAGAATATTCACACGGTCATAATAATCCCACGGTCACAACAATAAACCCTTCGGTGATAAGAATAATCCCACGGTAATAAGAATATTCTCACGGTCATCAGAATTTTCCCACGTTCATAATAATATCCCCACGGTCGTAAGAATATTCCCACATTCACAAGAATTTTCCCACGGTCATAAGAATTTTCCCACGGTCACAGGAATTTTCCCACTGTCGTAATATTCCCACGGTCATCAGAATATTCACACGGTCAAAAGAATATTCCCACGGTCATAAGCATATTCCCACGGTAATCACAATATTCCCAGGGTCATCAGAATTTTCCCACGGTTATAAGAATATTCCCACGGTTACAAGAATATTCCTACAGTTATAAGAATATTCTCACGGTAATAAGAATATTCCCACGGTCAACAGAATTTTCCCAAGGTCATAAGAATATTCCCACATTCACAAGAATTTTCCCACTGTTTTAAGAATTTTCCCACGGTCTTAAGAATATTCCCACGGTCATAATAATATGCCCAAGGTCACAAGAATATTCCAACGGTCGCAATATTCCCACGGACATCAGAATTTTCCCACGCTCAAAAGAATATTCTCACGGTCATGAGAATATTCCCACGGTCACAAGAATTTTCCTACGCTCGTAATATTCCCACGGTCATCAGAATTTTCCCACGGCCATCAGAATATTCCCAAGGTAATAATAATAATCTCACAGTCACAAGAATATTACCTCAGTCATAAGAATATTCTTACGGTAATAAGAATATTTCCATGGTCATCAGAATTTTCTCACATTCATAAGAATATTTCCACATTCACAAGAATTTTTCCACGGTCCTAAGAATATTCCTACGGTGATATGAATATTCCCACTGTCATAAGAATATTCCAACGGTCACAAGAATATTCCAGCTGTCACAACAATATTCCAACGGTAATAATATTCCCACGGTCATCAGAATTTTTCCACGGTCATAAGAATATTCCCACGGTCGTAAGAATATTCCAACGGTCAAAAGAATTCTTCCACAGTTATAAGAATATTCCCACGGTCATAATAATATTCCCACGATCACAAGAATATTCTAAGAGTCGTAATATTCCCACGGTCATAAGAATATTCCCACGGTCACAAGAATTTTCCCACGGTCGCAATATTCCAACGGTCATCAGAATTTTCCCACGGTCATCGGGATATTCCCACGGTCGTAATATTCCTATGGTCATCAGAATTTTCCCACGGTCATCAGAATATTCACACGGTTATGAGAATATTCCCATGGTCACAAGAATTTTCCCACGGTCGTAATATTCCCACGGTCATCAGAATTTTCCCATGGTCATCAGAATATTAGCCCGGTCGTAATATTCCAATGGTCATCATAATTTTCCCACGATCATAAGAATTTTCCCACGGTCATCAGAATATTCCCACTGTCGTAATATTCCGATTATCATCAGAATTTTGAAACGGTCATAAAAGTATTCACACGGTCACAAGAATATTCCCACGTTCATAATAATCCCACGGTCACAAGAATATTCCCACGGTCATAAGAATATTCTCACGGTAATAAGAATATTACCACAGTCATCAGAATTTTCCCACGGTCATAAGAATATTCCCACGGTCACAAGAACATTTTCACGGTCATGAGAATATTCCCACGTCACAAGAATATTCCCACGGTCATCAGAATTTTCCAACGGTCATCAGAATATTCCCACGGTCGTAATATTCCTATGGTCATCAGAATTTTCCCACGGTCATAAGAATATTCACACGGTCATAATAATAGTCCCACGGTCACAAGAATAATCCCACTGTGATAAGAATAATCGCACGGTAATACGAATATTCCCACGGTCATCATAATTTTCCCACGGTCATAAGAATATTCCCACAGTTATAAGAATATTCTCACGGTAATAAGAATATTCCCACGGTCAACAGAATTTTCCCAAGGTCATAAGAATATTCCCACATTCACAAGAATTTTCCCAATGTATTAAGAATTTTCCCACGGTCTTATGAATATTCCCACGGTCATAATAATATGCCCAAGGTCACAAGAATATTCCAACGGTCGCAATATTCCCACGGACATCAGAATTTTCCCACGCTCAAAAGAATATTCCCACAGTCATGAGAATATTCCCACGGTCACAAGAATTTTCCTACGCTCGTAATATTCCCACGGTCATCAGAATTTTCCCACGGCCATCAGAATATTCCCAAGGTAATAATAATAATCTCACAGTCACAAGAATATTACCTCAGTCATAAGAATATTCTTACGGTAATAAGAATATTTCCACGGTCATCAGAATTTTCTCACATTCATAAGAATATTTCCACGGTCGTAAGAATATTTCCACATTCACAAGAATTTTTCCACGGTCCTAAGAATATTCCTACGGTGATATGAATATTCCCACTGTCATAAGAATATTCCAACGGTCACAAGAATATTCCAGCTGTCACAACAATATTCCAACGGTAATAATATTCCCACGGTCATCAGAATTTTCCCACGGTCATAAGAATATTCCCACGGTCGTAAGAATATTCCAACGGTCAAAAGAATTCTTCCACAGTTATAAGAATATTCCCACGGTCATAATAATATTCCCACGATCACAAGAATATTCTAAGAGTCGTAATATTCCCACGGTCATCAGAATTTTCCCACGTTCATAAGAATATTCCCACGGTCATAAGAATATTCCCACGGTCACAAGAATTTTCCCACGGTCGCAATATTCCAACGGTCATCAGAATTTTCCCACAGTCATCGGGATATTCCCACGGTCGTAATATTCCTATGGTCATCAGAATTTTCCCACGGTCATCAGAATATTCACACGGTTATGAGAATATTCCCATGGTCACAAGAATTTTCCCACGGTCGTAATAATCCCACGGTCACAAGAATATTCCCACGGTCATAAGAATATTCTCACGGTAATAAGAATATTACAAGAGTCATCAGAATTTTCCCACGGTCATAAGAATATTCCCACGGTCACAAGAACATTTTCACGGTCATGAGAATATTCCCACGTCACAAGAATATTCCCACGGTCATCAGAATTTTCCCACGGTCATAAGAATATTCACACGGTCATAATAATAGTCCCACGGTCACAAGAATAATCCCACTGTGATAAGAATAATCGCACGGTAATAAGAATATTCCCACGGTCATCAGAATTTTCCCACGGTCATAAGAATATTCCCACGGTCGTAAGAATATTCCCACAAACACAATAATTTTCCCACGGTTTTAAGAATATTCCCACGGTTACAAGAACATTTTCACGGTCATAAGAATATTCCCACGGTCACAAGAATATTCCCACGGTCATCAGAATTTTCCCACGGTCATCAGAATATTCCCACGGACGTAATATTCCTACGGTCATCAGAATTTTCCCACGGTCATAAGAATATTCACACGGTCATAATAATAATCCCACGGTCACAAGAATAATCCCACTATGATAAGAATAATCCCACGGTAATAAGAATATTCTCACGGTCATCAGAATTTTCCCACGTTCATAAGAATATTCCCACGGTCGTAAGAATATTCCTACATTCACAAGAATTTTCCCACGGTCACAAGAATTTTCCCACGGTCACAGGAATTTTCCCACTGTCGTAATATTCCCACGGTCATCAGAATATTCACACGGTCAGAAGAATATTCCCACGGTCATAAGCATATTCCCACGGTAATCACAATATTCCCAGGGTCATCAGAATTTTCCCACGGTTATAAGAATATTCCCACGGTTACAAGAATATTCCCACAGTCATAAGAATATTCTCACGGTAACAAGAATATTCCCACGGTCAACAGAATTTTCCCAAGGTCATAAGAATATTCCCACATTCACAAGAATTTTCCCACTGTTTTAAGAATTTTCCCACGGTCTTAAGAATATTCCCACGGTCATAATAATATGCCCAAGGTCATAATAATATGCCCAAGGTCACAAGAATATTCCAACGGTCGCAATATTCCCACGGACATCAGAATTTTCCCACGGTCATAAAAATATTCCCACGGTCATAATAATATTCCCACGGTCACAAGAATATTCCAACGGTCGTAATATTCCCACGGTCAGCAGAATTTTCCCACGGTCATAAGGATATTCCTACGGTCATAAGAATAATCCAACGGTCCCAAGAATTTTCCCACGGTCGTAATATTCCTATGGTTATCAGAATTTTCCAACGGTCATAAGAACATTCTCACGGTTACAAGAATATTCCCACTGTCATAATAATAATCCCACCGTCACAAGAATATTCCCACGGTCATAAGAATATTCTCACGGTAATAAGAATATTCCCACGGTCATCAAAATTTTCCCACGGTCCTAAGAATATTCCCCTTGTCATAAGGATATTCCCACTGTCATAAGAATATTCCAACGGTCACAAGAATATTCCAACGGTCGTAATATTCCGACTGTCATCAGAATTTTCCCACGGTCATAAGAATATTCCCACGGTCATAATAATATTCCCACGGTCACAAGAATATTCCAACGGTCGTAATATTCCCACGGTCAGCAGAATTTTCCCACGGTCATAAGGATATTCCTACGGTCATAAGAATAATCCAACGGTCCCAAGAATTTTCCCACGGTCGTAATATTTCCACGGTCATCAGAATTTTCCCACGGTCTTCCTATGGTCATAAGAATAATCCAACGGTCCCAAGAATTTTCCCACGGTCGTAATATTCCCACGGTCATCAGAATTTTCCCACGGTCATCAGAATATTCCCACGGTCGTAATATTCCTATGGTCATCAGAATTTTCCCACGGTCATAAGAATATTCCCACGGTCACTAGAATATTCCCACGGTCATATTAATAATCCCACGGTCACAAGAATATTCCCACGGTCATAAGAATGTTCTCACGGCAATAAGAATATTTCCACGGTCATAAGAATATTCCCAGGGTCGTAAAAATATTCCCACGGTCATAAGAATATTCCCACGGTCACAAGAATATTCCAACGGTCGCAATATTACCACGGTCATCAGAATTTTTCCACGGTCATAAGAATATTCCCACGGTCATAAGAATATTCCCACGGTCACAAGAATATTCCATCGGTCGTAATATTCCCACGGTCATCAGAATTTTTTCACTGTGATAAGAATATTCCCATGGTCATGAGAATATTCCCACCGTCACAAGAATTTTCCCATGTTCGTAATATTCCCATGGTCATCAAAATTTTCTCACGGCCATAAGAGTATTCTCACGGTCATAATAATATTCCCACCGTCACAAGAATATTCCCACGGTCTTAATAATAATCCCAAGGTCACAAGAATATTCCCACTGTTATAAGAATATTCCCACGGTCGTAAGAATATTCCCACGGTCACAAGAATTTTCCCACAGTTATAAGAATATTCCAACTTTCATAAGAATATTCCCAGGGTCACAAGAATATTCCAACGGTCGTAATATTTCCACAGTCATCAGAATTTTCCCTCCGTCATAAGAATATTCCCACAGTCACAAGAATTTTCCCTCGGACGTAATATTCCCACTGTCATCAGAATTTTCCCACTGTCATCAGAATATTCCCACGGTCATAATAATCCCACGGTCACAAGAATCTTCCCACGGTCATAAGAATATTCTCACGGTAATAAGAATATTCCCACGGCCATCAGAATTTTCCCACGGTCATAAGAATATTCTCACAGTCGTAAGAATATTCCCACATTCACAAGAATTTTCCCACGGTCTTAATATTCCAACGGTCATAAGAATATTCCCACGGTCACAAGAATTTTCCCACGGTCATCAGAAGTTTCCCACGGTCATAAGAACATTCCCACGGTCGCAAGAATATTCCCACATTCACAAGAATTTTCCCACGGTTTTAAGAATATTCCCACGGTCACAAGAATATTCCAACGGTATTAATATTCCCACGGTCATCAGAATTTTCCCACGGAATACGTAATAAATTTTCCATAGGGGTCTCGTTAGCAGCGCCACAGTCTGGTCTACCAAACAGAAAACAACGTAGTTCCCTATTCTGTTTCTTTTGGGCTGGGTATACCACAGTCTGGTCTACCAAAGAGAAAACACAATAGTGCCCTATACGGTTTCTCTAGGGCAGTGTATACCAAATAAACTTTCCAGAGAGGTCTCATTAGCAGCGCCACTGTTTGTTCTACGAAATCGAAAACAACCTAGTCCCTTATTCGATTTCTCTAGTGTTAGGTATTGCAAATAAATTTTCCAGAAGGGTCTCATTAGCAGCACCATAGTTTAATCTACCAAATGCAAAACACTCTAGTGCCCTTTTCGGTTTCTCTAGGGTGGGGTATACCAAATAAATTATCCAGAGAGGTCTGACTAGCAGTACCACAGCCTGCTCTACCAAATAGAAAACACTCTAGTTCCCTTTTCAGTTTCTCTAGGGCTTGGAATAGCAAATAAATTTTCCAGACGTGTCTCGTTAGCAGCGACACAGTCTGGTCTACCAAACAGGAAACAACATAGTTCCCTATTGAGTTTCTTGTGGGCTGGGTATACCACAGTATGGTCTACCAAATATAAAACACATTAGTGCCCTATTCGGTTTCTCTAGGGCAGTGTATAACAAATAAATTTTCCATCGAGTTCTGATTATCAGCGCCACTGTTTGGTTTTCCAAACAGAAAACAACCTAGTTCCCTATTTGGTTTCTCAAAGGCTGGGTATACCAAATAAATTATCTAGAAGGGTCTCATTAGCAGTGCCACAGCCAGCTCTACCAAATAGAAAACACTCTAGTTTCCTTTCCGGTTTCTCTTGGGCTTGGAATAGCAAATAAATTTTCAGACGGGTCTCATTAGCAGCGCCACAGTCTGGTCTACCAAACAGAAAACAACGTAGTTCCCTATTTGCTTTCTTGTGGGGTGGGTATACCACAGTCTGGTCTACCAAATAGAAAAAACATTATTGCCCTACTAGGTTTCTCTAGGGCAGTGTATACCAAATAAATTTCCCAGAGAGGTCTCATTAGGAGAGCCAGTCTAATCTACCAATTGGAAAACACTCTAGTGCTCTTTTCGGTTTCTCTAGGGCGGGGTATACCAAATAAATTATCAAGAGAGGTCTGATTAGCAATGCCTCAGCCTGCTCTACCAAATTTAAAACACTCTAGTTCCCTTTTCGGTTTCTCTAGGGCTTGGAATACCAAATAAACTTTCCAGATGGGTCTCGTTAGCAGCGCCACAGTCTGGTCTACCAAACAGAAAACAACGTAGTTCCCTATTCTGTTTCTTGTGGGCTGGGTATACCACAGTATGGTCTACCAAATAGAAAACACATTAGTGCCCTCTTCGGTTTCTCTATGGCAGTGTATACTAAATAATTTTCCAGAGAGGTCTCAGCAACGCCACTGTTTGGTCTACAAAATAGTAGACAAACTAGTTCCCTTTTCGGAGGTCTCTTTAGCAGCGCCACAGTTTAATCTATCAAATGGAAAACACTCTGTCGCTGCTAATGAGACCTCCCTGGAAAATTTATTTGGTATACACTGCCCTAAAGAAACCGTATAGGGCACTAATATTTTAGCTATTTTGTAGGCCAGACTGTGGTATACCCAGAACACAAGAAACAGAATAGGGAACTACGTTGTTTTCTGTTTGGTAGACCAAACTGTAGCGCTGCTAACGAGACCCGTCTGGAAAATTTATTTATTCCAATCCCTAGAGAAATCGAAAAGAGAACTTGAGTGTTTTCTATTTAGTAGAGCAGGCTGTGGCACTGCTAATCAGAACTCTCTGGATAATTTATTTGGTATTCCCCGCCGTAGAGAAACCGAAAAGGGCACCAGAGTGTTTTCCATTTGGTAGATTGAACTGTGGCGCTGCTAATGAGACCCTTCTGGAAAATTTATTTGATATACCCAGGCTTAGAGAAACGGAATAGTGAACTAGATTGTTTTCTATTTGTTAGACCAAACAGTGGCACTGCTAATGAGACCACTCTGGAAATTTTTTTTCGTAAACACTGCTCTAGAGAAACCGATTAGGGCACTAATGTGTTTTCTATTTGGTAGACCAGACTCTGGCGCTGCTAACGAGACCCGTCTGGAAAATTTATTTGGTATTCAAAGCCCTAGGAAAACCTAATAGAGAACTACGTTGTTTTCTGTTTGGTAGACCAGACTGTGGCGCTGCTAACGAGACCCTATTAGGCTTCTTTAGGGTGGTTATACCACAGTCCGGTCTAACAAATAGAAAACCCCCTAATTCTCTATTCGGATTCTTTAGCGCGGGGTATACTAAATAAATATTCCAGCGGTTTCTCTTGGGCTGGGCATACCAAAAATTTTTCCTGAGTGGTCTCAGCACCTCCACCGTCTGGTATACCAAATAGATAACACTCTAGTTCACTATTCGGTTTCTCTAGAGCTGGATATTCCAAATAAATTTTCTAGAGGGGTCTCATTAGCAGCGCCCCAACCTCGTCTACCAAACAGAAAACACCCGAGTTCCATATTCGGTTTGTCTTGGGCAGGGTATGAGAAATAAATTTTGCAGAGGGGTCTCATTAGCAGCGCCCCAACCTCGTCTACCAAATACAAAACACACTAGTTTCTTTTTAGGTTTCTCTAGGGCTGGGTATACCACCGTCCGGTCTACCAAACAGAAAACCCCCTCGTTCTCTATTCTTATTCTCTAGCGTGGGGTATACCAAATAAATTTTCAAGAGGGGTCTCTTTAGCAGCGCTACACTCTGATCTACCAAATAGAAAACACCCTAGCTCTCTATTCGTTTTCTCTAGTGCTAGGTATACCATCGTCTGTTCAACCAAATAGAAAACCCCCTTGTTCTCTATTCGGTTTCTCTAGGGCTGTGTTTGCAAAATAAATTTTCCAGAGGGGTGTCATTAGCAGCGCCACAGTCTGGTCTACCAAATAGAAAACACCCTAGTTCCCTATTCGGTTTCTCTAGGGCGGCTAAGTATACCAAATAAATTTTCCAGAGTGGTCTCAGTAGCATCGCCACAGTCTGGTCTACCAAATATAAAACACCCTAGTTCATATTTCGGTTTCTCTAGTGCTGGGTATACCATCGTCTGGTCTACCAAATAAAAAACACCCTTGTTTTCTCTTCGGTTTCTCTAGGGCTGGGTATAACATAAATTTTCCAGAAGGGTCTCATTAGCAGCGCCACAGTCTGTTCTACCAAATAGAAAACACCCTAGTGCCCTATTCGGTGTCTTTAGCTCTGAGTATACCAAATAATTTTTCCAGAATGGTCTCATTAGCAGCGCAACAGTCTGGTCAACCAAAGTGGAAACACCCTGGGACCCTATTTGGTTTCTCTAGGGCTGGGTATACCACAGTCTGGTGTACCAAATAGAAAACCCCTTAGTTCTCTATTCGGTTTCTCAAGGGCTGGGTACACAAATTAAATTTTCCCCAGGGGTATCAGTTGCAGCGCCAGATTCTGGTCTACCAAATAGAAAACACACTAGTTCCCAATTGGGTTTCTCTAGGGCTGGGTATACCACCGTCCGTTCTACCAAATAGAAAACCCCTAGTTCTCTGTTCATATTCTCTAGCGCAGGGTATACCAAATAAATTTTCCAGAGGGGTCTGATTAGCAGCGCCCCAGCCTGGTCTACCAAAGAGAAAACACTCTAGTTCCTATTAGGTTTCCCAAGAGCTGGGTATACCACCGTCCGGTCTACCAAATAGAAAAAACCCCAAGTTCTCTATTCGGATTCGCTAGCGCGGGGTATACCAAATAAATTTTCTAAAGGGGTCTCATTAACAGCACCACATTCTGGCTTTCCAAACAGAAAACACCCTAGTTCCCTATTCGGTTTCTCTAGGGCTGGGCATACCAAATAAATTTTCCAGAGTGGTCTTATTAGCATCGCCACAATGTCGATGAATTATCGTGATTCTTCTTTTTTTTTCTCTCAGAGATATGCTAATGTTGCTGAATTAGATACTGATAATGACAAGTTGACAGTTTATTTTTTCTGCCGATAAAGATCAGTGCTTTGTTGTGATAATGAATCTTTTGGTGCATGACTTAATGCAGAAGATAACAGCCTCAATTACTTCCCTGATTGCCATCTTTATGGGTAATGTTTTTTCAACTTCCGAGGCCGATACTTAGGACCAACAGTGAATTAGGCCCCTCCGATTTCCTTGCTATATTTGAAATATTCTAATAGGCTGACTTTTAATAGGTATTGGCTATTCTTTATGAAATAAATAATAAGCCACTAAGGGAATTCAAGCTTCTATGTTTCTGAAATCTTTCATGTTTTTAAAAGCTATCCTGATTCTGAAAGCTTTCAGAAGCAGAATGTGTCACCTACAACATCTACTCCTTAGAATTTCCATTTCATTTACCTATTGCATCATTGCAGAGCTTCTGAAGACGCACTTGTGACTGTACGAAAGACCTTGAGCTAGTGTTTGCCTCCCCCTACAAGCTTGTTGTATGTGTGTGTGTGTGTGTGTGTGTGTGTGTGTGTGTGTGTGTGTGTGTGTGTATACATATCCTAGGTAGTAGGTTGTTAGGACAGCAACCGCCCAGGGAGGTACTACCGTCCTGCCAAGGGAGTGTAAAACGAAAGCCTGTAATTGTTTTACATGATGGTAGGATTGCTGGTGTCTTTTTTCTGTCTCATAAACATGCAAGATTTCGGGTACTTCTACTTACACTTAGGTCACGCTACACATGCATGTACAAACATATATAAATTTATACACACCCCTTTGGGTTTTCTTCTATTTTCTTACTAGTTCTTGTTCTTGTTTATTTCCTTTCTAAATAGGGAAGTGGAACAAAATTCTTCATCCGTAAGCCATGCGTGTCGTAAGAGGCGAATAAAATGCCGGGAGCAAGGGGCTAGTAACCCTTTCTCCTGTATACGTTACTAAATTTAAAAGAAAAAACTTTTGTTTTTCCTTCTGGGGCCAACTTGCCTCGGTGGGATACGGCCGGTTTGTTGAAAGATATATATGTATATATATATATATATATATATATATATATATATATATATATATATATATATATATTATATTTTTTTATTATCACACTGGCCGATTCCCACCAAGGCAGGGTGGCCCGAAAAAGAAAAACTTTCACCATCATTCACTCCATCACTGTCTTGCCAGAAGGGTGCTTTACACTACAGTTTTTAAACTGCAACATTAACACCCCTCCTTCAGAGTGCAGGCACTGTACTTCCCATCTTCAGGACTCAAGTCCGGCCTGCCGGTTTCCCTGAATCCCTTCATAAATGTTACTTTGCTCACACTCCAACAGCACGTCAAGTATTAAAAACCATTTGTCTCCATTCACTCCTATCAAACACGCTCATGCATACCTGCTGGAAGTCCAAGCCCCTCGCACACAAAACCTCCTTTACCAACTCTGGTGGCCTGGTGGTTAACGCTCTCGCTTCACACGGTGAGGGCCTGAGTTCGATTCCCAGCCAGAGTAGAAACATTGGACGTGTTTCTTTCCACCTGTTGTCTATGTTCCCCATCAGTAAAATGGGTACCTGGGTGTTAGTCGACTGGTGTGGGTCGCATCCTGGGACACTGACCTAAGGAGGCCTGGTCACAGACCGGGCCGCGGCGGCGTTGACCCCCGGAACTCTCTCCAGATCTCTCCAGATAAACCTTTCCTAGGCCGACCCCTACCCCGCCTTCCTTCCACTACAGACTGATACACTCTTGAAGTCATTTTGTTTCGCTCCATTCTCTCTACATGTCCGAACCACCTCAACAACCCTTCCTCAGCCCTCTGGGCAACAGTTTTGGTAATCCCGCACCTCCTCCTAGCTTCCAAACTACGAATTCTCTGCATTATATTCACACCACACACACACACACACACACACACACACACACACACACACACACCCACACACACACACATATATATATATATATATATATATATATATATATATATATATATATATATATATATATATATATACAGTGGACCCCCGCTTAACGATCACATCCAAATGCGACCAATTATGTAAGTGTATTTATGTAAGTGCGTTTGTACGTGTATGTTTGGGGGTCTGAAATGGACTAATCTACTTCACAATATTCCTTATGGGGAAAAATTCGGTCAGTACTGGCACCTGAACATACTACTGGAATGAAAAAAGTTCGTTAAGCGGGGGTCCACTGTATATATATCCACACAGTGGCCACTTCATTAGGTACACACTTCTAGCACAAGAGACACTCCTGAAGCTCTCGCAAGAGAGCTTCAGGAGTGTCTCTTGTGAGAGCTTCAAGAATGTCTCTTGTGAGAGCTTCAAGAATGTCTCTTGTGAGAGCTTCAAGTGTGTCTCTTGTGAGAACTTCAAGAGTGCCTCTTGTCCTCTCTTTGCCTCCAGAACAGCCAGAATTCATAGTGACATGGATTCAAGAAAATGCTGGTAACATTCCTGCGAGATTCTTGTCCAAGTTGACATGATAGCATCGCGCAGTTTCTACAGATTTGTAGAATGCACATTCATGCTGCGAATCTCCTGTTCCACCACATCCCCAAGGTTAATGGTAAACTATGACCCTGCCATCTTCATGTCGCAGCAGAAATCACGATTCGTCAGACTAGGCGACACTTTTCCAATCTTCAACCGGCCTGTTTCGGTGAGCCTGTGCCCACTGTTGCCTCGTTTTCATGTTCTTAGCTGGCAGGAGTGGAACTTGATGTGGACTTAAGCTGCTGTACCCCATCCACTTCAAGGTTCGGCTAATTTTTCTTTTGTCTTCCCTGTTTCAGCTGCATTCATTTCAGTCACCGCCTTTCCTTTGTTTACTTTCCCACTGTACACTTCCTTCAGAAATTTTCTAATATTTGCTTGATTTCTTTCGAAATCTACTTTCTGCCTTGTCATATAATGACTAGCATTATGTTTTCTTAAAATCTATACCATATATTCCATTCCAGTTTAACTGAATTGTTCTTTACAAAAATCTAATATGGACACACTTCTGAAATAGTTATTATTATTATTATTATTATTATTATTATTATTATTATTATTATTATTATTGTTATTATTATTCCTTCCATTCCCACCCCTTCCCATTCAATCCCCATCCCGCTTACCCTTTCTAAGCCTTTATTTCTTCAACACCTCGTTCATCTTTCGTTTACTTCTCCAAACCTCTCACTATCACTTCTTGCATTACCATCTCTCTCCCTTTCTACCTCATCTCTTACTACATTACCTTCTTGTTTTTCTTTTCCAACTCATCCTAGACGGTCTTTTATCTCCTTAACCCTCCATACTCTAATTTTCCCCTTGTCCATATTTTTGTTTTTTTCGATTTTATACATTCCCTAATTTCTTTTCTCTCCTGCCTGATTGTCTCTCCCTTTTCTCACATATTTCTTCTACACTTGTTCCAAAACATTGTATTCCTTTTCTTTGCTCTCTTCGTGTTATTTTACCGGTTGTCTTTCTGCCACTCTCCCACCTCAGACCTGCGTCTCACCAGCAGATAATAATAGGGCAGGAGGAACCTGAGGGCAGGTTGGCCCCATTAGTGTCAAGCGATCGCCCTCGACACAAACCTTCAGTAATGAAGGTGATGTTGGTTCAACACACACACACACACACACACACACGTACTTTTTCTCTGTTTCTCTTTCTGAGCATGGATAAGACGTATATCCGGACAGCAGAAGACTTTACGGTTTTTGTTTTAGGGCTATATGTTACGTTTGTGTATATGCTTTTACTTGTGTATATGCAAATATTTATACTATTGATTTTACGAGTTAAGACCTTATTTTGAATATAACTCATTTCAGAGCCCAGCCTTATGTATGGTATTCCATCATTTTCCCACAAGATATCACCCACAGTAGTTGACCAGCTCTCCGGTACCCATTTACTTATAGGAAAACAACGACAGTAATTATAAACAGACTTATTCGTTTCGCTACGCCTGATATTTGTACCCGGATTCCTTATGTTGTGATCTGAGAGTTTCACCATTCTAGGATGTAGTTAATGTGATCTATATATCGAAGACCGTATAATCTTCTGTTATCTGAATATCTGATCTCTTACTCTTTCTTTCTCCCTTTCTGTCTGACCGTCTCTCTCTCTCTCTCTCTCTCTCTCTCTCTCTCTCTCTCTCTCTCTCTCCTCAATATCTACCCAACTCTTCCTGGTACAGCAACATTTAGGTATGCTCCCACCATCCCTGTGAACCTGATCAGTGGACGGTCATGAAGGAGGCTGTAACGAAGTTTACTGAGGGATCGCCATAAAAGGTATTATGGAGGTCATAGTAGTGATAACCTTCCCTGACGGCCGTAAGAGCAGCAGTCTCAACGCTTGCCTCGGCTACTCTGTCATCATCCACAACACAAACTCTCGTGATGATGGCGGCGATGATCAGCTCTAGTTAGTAGGAGAAGTATAATGTCGCCTTTAATGTAAAGGCATTTGTCTGTTGTAAGTACCTGATTCACAGCGTCAATGACCATTTTCGCGAGTTGTATAGCAAGACGTATTGCAAGATTTGTTACGTAATAGTAGCAAAGTCTTTTTTTTTCATTGATAATGTATCACATTATATAGCTGTAGCCTACCATTCTACATACATCTCCGAACTTCCAGAAAACTTTGTTAAAAACAAAAAAGCTTAGTGAATTATCTTTTTTTCCTGCGTGAACACGAACTCTGTCAATGTTCACGTAACTAACACAATTTTTGATAACGATTTTAAAAACTTCTTATTCCTGTAAAAATGCAAATATATTTCCGCACTTTTCTCCCTCTAAAAGTTTTATGTGAAGGAAACGATTAATAAATATACTGTATAAAATACAAGAACAATATAAAGTATAAAGTGAGACACGGGCGTAGCAGAAATCAACTAACGAACAGATGTGGTAACACAGAGCAAAGAAAATATGACACTTCAGTAACAGAAATTTCCCAACAAGAGACAGAAGGAATGAGAGGCTGGGCAGGTTTTATATTCTTTACCCGGAGGAGGACTTTCAAATGACTCTTAAGAAAATGAGGTTATGAAATACAGAAGGAAAGCGAAAGAAACTACACGTTGCTTAACTTTAACTTCATTAAATGTAGATAAATAAAACTGGGAATAAGAGAAATGCTAGAAGCAACGTCTAACATAATGCAATACTTACAAAGAAAAGAATCAGAAAATGAGCATCACACAAACTGTGGGAGCTCCCACACAACAATAGCTTCCACGGTAATTGTCAAGCTGATAAATGTAAGAACTCCATTTGGTATATTGACTGTCCTGATGGTAGTGAAGAGCTCTTGATCCAAGGAAAATGGAGTTACTCATTTCCTTGGATCAAACCTGATTACCTTGTATTCTCCGGGCACTGCATGATCTCTCCTTCCAGTGCTGCTCCAGCCGACGATGGAACGACAGCTCACCTGTTTGTGGGAGGGAAGGACGACGAGGCTCACTCAGCTTGAATTTCGTCTTTAAAGAAAATCGAACAGTAATTAGGAGGTTCGCAATTTGAAAGAAGCAAAGTATGGAGAGAGAGAGAGAGAGAGAGAGAGAGAGAGAGAGAGAGAGAGAGAGAGAGAGAGAGAGAGAGAGAGAGAGAGGGAGGGAGGGAGGGAGAGAGGGGGGGGACGGGTAAAGAAGAAGGATGCCAATGGTCAGTATGAATTGCCGGTGTCCTAACCTAACGCTCCAAGTTAGAGTTTACACTCTCGAGGTTTTACCATGTCCCTCAGTTAAAAGGAATACACTGTGAGGAAAGACTCGGGAAGCTAAACCTGATGATCCTGGAGGATAGAAGAAATTTTTGTTATAAAATACTAATTGGAATTTAACAGGCCCAGTGAAACTGACTGTTAGATATGAGAGGACCAGTCACAACTGGGAAACGCGTGAAAGCTAACCATAAGAATGTTGACAGTGTTGTTTTTCATGAAAATTACACACATGTGCAACATCTGGGTATATTTATTGTAGACGTTTCGCCATTCAATGGCTTTATCAATACAAATTCGTGGACATAAATGGTAGACAGTAGAACTATATACGAAAGTTGAGGTAATCACCAGTGTTGTTTTTGTTTCATGGTAATAGAAAAATGGAATATGTTTAATGAGAAAGTATCGGAATACACCTTCATAACCAATTTCACGAGTTAAACCATACCCCCGGCCGGGTTTGAACCCGCGGTCATAGTCTCAATAGAGACTCTATGACCGCGGGTTCAATCCCGGCCGGGGGTATGGTTTGTTTGCAATCGTGTCATTACGATTTCTTGAGTCAATTTCACGAGTTGCTAAGGTAAGACTCAATAGCCTAGAAACAATTATCCAAATGCATTTCGACGTAGTTCAAGAAGCTTGGGTAGGAATTGAGACTCGACATTTGTCAACTCAACTCCATGTGCATTGGTGCAACATGGAATCTATGCGGTGGCTAAAATATGGAAAATTTAGCCTCATGGACATGGGGTAACTTAACGATCAACTTAGAGAAACAAGGAGACCAAAGAAGAATAAAGTACATATCTTTACATTGTCGTAAGTCATTTCAACACAATACCAAACTAGATTGTTGGAGTAATGGTTACAATATATACATTATATTCCGAATACCCTGATTGTCACTATTGAACTAACTGACTTTTCATTGTTGCATTCACGTCAGCATGAATTTCTTTTTTGTACTTGAAAACGAACATTCTTGAGCACACCAAGAAACTTTTACCGTGGGTACTTTAAGCCCAATGTGGGTGTTCTATCAAAGATACCCTCCTTTGTTCCCAAAACAGCATTACTCACTTTATACTTCTCTCTAAGATATCCTTATCTTGCTTACGGTATTTGTGCTTGGGGAATTACTACAGCAAATCTCCTAAAACCCATTGTTACCCAACACAAATCAGCTGTTATAATTATTACCCATTCAGGTTCCAGACAACATTGGCCCCAATTATTCAAAAGTCTCAACTTGCAGAACATTCAACAAATTCACACTTACTACTGTACATTTTATGTATACATGACACTCAGAACGAACATCAACCCAGCGCTCCGACTCTTCATGGAGAGTTGCTACAGAAGATATGACACAATGAAATAAATATTTTTATATACCGCGTGTTCGACTCGATCTATACAAAAGTTCCTTGCAAATAAAGGGCTGTAAAATTTGGAACGCTCTTCCAGAAGATGCAAAAATTGCCCTTTAACCATCTTCAGATTTTATTTAAGCCTGGGTCACTAGAAACCCTCTTGATCTAAGTCATACCAGTATTCATGCTAATGTTCACTATATCACTAGTCTGCTTCAGCTTACGTAGAAACCAAATATATCTTCTACCTCAGTATTCCCGGATACAAATGTTCTACCATATTGTTACAGAAGATCTCAAACTATCACAATTCATGTACCAAACTGGCACAATGTTTAAATGTCAAAAATGGCAAACTATAACATTCTAGTAAACTACTATATTTGTCTCATTGTATAGTAATTATTGATTAATTTTAAGGCTGCGCTAAATACTCTGCATAGCATGGGGCTTTCGACAAATTGGTTGATACATGTCACGTACTCCAATGTCAATTGTATTTTGTGTTCTACTTTATCGAAATAAAGCTGTTTGTTTAAAAGAATGACTGATCACCCTGAGTTATCTACTGACTACATGTACATAGTACCAACATTACCTACTGAGAAAATAAACGAGTCAATTAAAGAGTCAGGAAAAGATACATGTTGCAGATCAAGCATTTATTGGGCCAATGTTTCACTTTTTGTGGACGTTCATTAGGTCACGACTTGATGAATCTTAGTCGTTGCAACAAAAGTACGTTCTGCAACGTGTCTTTTCTTGAAAAGCAACAGTGAATAACACGATGGACGGAGTTCCATAGATTCGCCGAGAGGTGTGTATCTCTTGGTGTGATGGGTTCTTGATCCAAGGCATTGAGGTTCTTCTCTTATTGGGATCATACCTGATTGCTTCCCATATCTTAGACACTGTACGACCCCTACGGACAGAGCGCTTTATGTAATAATAATAATAATGATAATAATAATAAGAATCTGAATTAACCAAGCACCCTATTTTTACTCCCGATAAAATAATTCCTAATTATCCTTTCCAATCTCAAATGAGCCAACTACTAAACCATGAAAAATCTGCATTGGAGTTTCCATATTTTAGGTCTTTGGAACAGAATGGTAGTATTATACAGATACATTTTGATCACGAAAAATATTCATTCAATGCGACTTAAATATATTTTAGCGCATATTGAAAATAATTTCAATATGATTACTTTCATAACTATAGAATATAAAATCAGTATTACATAGATACATTCCAAGCCATCTGCATTCTCCCAGGTCAGGCTGGAAACGAGGACTAACTAGGGTATTCACATAAAAAAAGAATACAAGATTCATGGTAACATTTATCATGAAGGAGGACTGGTGCAGCAACATTATGTTATCTGGGATTAGAACACCTCTTTACCGGTTCTGGGTTTGTGGGAACTTGCAATACCATTAATGGGTTTGTTTACCGTGAGGCCACACTGTTACCGGATTTCTGTGCTTTAAAACTAAAGTAATCTTGTTTTTTTACTGATGCTGCGTACTGAGAAGTACGATGTACTGCACATATAACCAGCCCATAGCAGAAAGAATCTTTTCACGACGTTTCGGTCAGACTTGGCCCATTAGTGTGTGACCTGTAAATGGTCGAAGTCGGACCAAAAAGAGGTTATTTGCGTATTGTTCCAGCTTTTTTGTTCTACAGCGTACTGTTTTTTGTGTACCAGGAAACCACAATATTATTGTTGATTTAATGTACTGGGAAGCAGGAATTCCATTACCGATTTTGTGCACTGAAAAGCCAGTGCAGAACGAGAAACACAGTTGTTTATTCTCTTCTCCCATGCTATGGGTCCCAAGTAGCACATACTATACCATCAGTGGTTACCTATACTGGGCGGCTAAGTACGGTTGATGATTTTGTGTACCTGTAACAAGATAATTGTGTAGTTTTAAAAATAAAATATAACACAACTATAGCAAATTACAAGGAAGAGAGAAAGAAAATGAACAGAAAGAACAATAACAAACACACTGACAGAAGTAGCGTCAACCAACACCAACAACAATAACAACAAAAAATTAATAATTTCTATACAACATAGAAATATATAGAATATAGAGAATGGCTTGTGTAGTGTGTGTGTGTGTGTGTGTGTGTGTGTGTGTGTGTGTCTGTGTGTGTGTGTATTCACCTATTTGTGGTTGCAGGGGTCGAGACATAGCTCCTGGCCCCGCCTCTTCACTGATCGCTACTAGGTCCTCTCTCTCTCCCTGCTCAATGAATTTTATCATATCTCGTCTTAAAACTATGTATGGTTCCTGCCTCCACTACGTCACCTACCAGACTACTCCACTTCCTGACAACTTTATGACTAAAGAAATACTTCCTAACATCTGTTTGACTCATTCGAGTCAAAGAGGTGTGTGTGTGTGTGTGTCTGTGTGTGTGTGTGTGTGTGTGTGTGTGTGTATGTGTGTGTGTGTGTGTGTGTGTGTGTGTGTGTGTGTTTGTGTGTGTGTGTATAGGTAGGTGAGGGTGTAGCTGTCATCAACGTTGGTGTCTATGTACCAAGGAGAAGACAACAAACAGTGCCCATGCAAGACCACCATATTTCACCCAGTTGTATAACTACGTGCGTGCTTGAACGTTATTCATGTAGAACACAGTAATTCATTACCAGAGTGGCAACTAGCTCACTGTGCAAGCAACTGCTGCTGTGTTAGGGCCCTCTGTTCTCTTTTTTAATACAATGATAGATGAGCAGGATAATTAGACTAGAATAAAATGCATACTGAATTGTATGTAAAAGAAAGTAACATCATTAAACTAGTTTAAATACGATAAGCTAACTTTTCTTAGAGTTTAGGCAGGACTTTATCAATTCGTGAATTGATTGTGACTGTGATGAACTAAGCGTTTTCTAAGCAAAATGCTGTAAACCATATATTGTGTCTAACATACCTTTCAGGATAGTCGACCATTAATATACAGGACCATGTAGTATCTGTTAGGAGAGGAGATAACTACCGACATAGGTTATAATTATTCATATCCATATGTTACTGCAAAGTACTGTATATGTTTGATGGAAAGACCTCTCGACATGTATGGTGAAAAGATACTTTGTGAAGGGTGAAGCTTTACAGATGACGCTGATTTGATAAAGCGAAACATCATCTTTGATAAAGCGAAACGTCGTCTTTGATAAAGCGAAACATCGTCTTTAAATAAAGGTTAGCTATGCACGTAGTGTCTTCTTTACCTCAGGTTTATTTATGCTGAATTTTGAATATAATATCAAATATACATTCGAATTAAGGTGACAGGTCATCAGCGTCGGAATTATTATAATCATGGGGAGCGCTAAACCCGTAGTTATACAGCGCATGTAGGGGAAAGGGGGTGGAAGGTATTCAGGCTCAATTCAGGGAACTGGAACACTGATCCAATTCCCGAGATCAAGAGCCCCTCACTAGCATCAAGGAACCTCCCTTGATGGGCTCAGCGTCTAAAACACTGAGTTTTCTTACTCAGAGGAAACACTGATGGCAAGAAATCATATCATAATATTGATTCACCTCCTTAAGTCAAATAAGCATCCTCAGGTTAGGTTATGAGAAATGCAGGTCAAAGGTGACGTCGGGTTATGCCAGCTGTAGATGAAGTCAGGTACTAGCGAGAGTAGGGGATAGGCTGTGTTAACAGGTATAATGTGCGAATCATGGAAAATGTGGGCAATAAATTTACCTAATATATACATTCTGTCCGATGGTGAGACGTGTAAATGGTCCAAGTCAGTCCAAAACATCGTCTTAAGCTTCTCTCTCTCCAGTGTGCAGGTTATTTGTGTATAAATTACGTTGATAGTGGCTACTTCTAAAATTAAATGTTTAGTCTTTCTCGTAGTGTAAACGTTCTGTTCTCCTGAAGTATAAAACTACGAATAAGAAAATGAAGTAAAGAACAGAAAAAAAATGGATAAAACCATGCTAAAGGATGATTTTATCCATCTTTTAAAAGTATTTACGTTTCCGAAGACGTATCCGAAAGTCTCAGCTGGTCTCCTCGACAAATAACTTCTACAGTCCACCTCATACCAATTTTTTAATTGCCGGTAAATAATCAATTTTATTTTCCCTAGGAACAGTGTGGGAAAATCCTTTCTCTATAGTCATACGGAAGAAAGGGGGCTGGTGACGTCTTTTTGGGTATTAAATTATTGGAAATGGAGGTAGACAGTGACGTAGGAAAAGTGGAAATTAAATATTTTTCAAGTAGAAAAATAAAACGATTTATACGGCACTTCATCCACGATGGTGTTTAATCATGTATCTTATCAAATAATTGATAAAGTTCCACTGTGGGCTATAAAGCCCCACTATGGATGAAACATCGTAAAATAAAGGGTTTCCCTTGGTTAAAGTGTTTTTGAATTACTACAAGAAAGGTAATATTATGATTGATCTAAATTACATGCCAAAATCTATCTTTGCTGATGACACTGTGCTTCGGAAGATTTAGAACAGATGTTACAAAAACTGGTGGACTGTAGAAAAAAGTTCTGTAAAAATATAATTGGAGCGTGTGCTGGTGAGTGTGTCTTCTCCTGGAACCGCAGTTTTTTTTTCTTATACAACATGCACCTAATACAACCCTGCACTAAATATTATTAAAAACTTAAAAATAATTGTAAATATTATCATTTACAGTATTTCCAACACAAATGAAAAATGCAGAAGAAATTATTGACTGAATTAAAACAATCGGTGAATACATAAAAGGTTAAGCAATGAACCTACGCACATGTCAGACTCAGTATTCTGTTATGTGCAAATTTGCTCTTCTTGATCCTGAACAGAACTTGTGTGTGCTGGAATTTAGAGACCATATTAGCAGAGGCCACCAGGATTATTTGCAGCCAAAAAAGTTGCCCCGACAATTGTTAACTATCCTCCTGGGTTAAATAATGGGCTAAAGTTAGGTTAAACTTTTCTCTTATTCGCTCTCCGCATTTTGAGTTTTACCACACTAGTGAAGCTGATCATTATTAGGACCATAAGAAAGGGATGAACTCTCAGGGGTAATACAGTGACTGGAGAATGTGAGGTAATGTGCTTCGATACGAGAAAGGGAAGGATAGCCCCAAATTTTTTCTATCAAGATCTCTTTACCAACCTCTTGCTTGGGAAACAGATTTTTAGTTAGTCCCATCGAGGATCATAGCTCGCAGAGAAAAACATCTCTTGAAGTGAGTCCCGGTCATACACACAATGCAAAAGCCTTGGAGAAGAGGGCATTTCAAAGCAGCTCTGAACGTTAAGCTGCAGAATGAGCCAGCGAACAGGATAAAGAGCCCCCTTAATTACATAATAGCTAGAGATAGTAACTGGCTGGTTCCTGGCTCGTTGACTGAAGAGCTAGCTAGTAGGCTGAAAGACTGGCAATTCGTTGACTGTTTAACTCGCTGGTTGATTGGCTGGCTAGTTAATAAACTGATAGGTTGACTGGCTGTCTGACAAGCTGATTGTTTATTGACTAGATGACTGGATAGCTACATGCCTAGCTCGGTTACCTACAGGCGAGGGAATCCAATTGAGTTTTTGAAAACTGATTAACACACACACACACACACAAATATTTAGACAAGCATTGTTAAGATCGCCGGTCTGCGATTCATAGCATATATATATATATATATATATATATATATATATATATATATATATATATATATATGTATATATATATATATATATATATATATATATATATATATATATATATATATATATATATGTATATATATATATATATATATATATATATATATATATATATATATATACATACGGCCGCCTCCCACCAAGACAGGGTGGCCCGACAAACAAAAACTTTCATCATTCACTCCATCACTGTCTTGCCAGAGGCGTGCTTACACTACAGTTATAAAATTGCAACATAACCCCCTCCCCTTCAGAGTGCAGACACTGTACTTCCCAAATCCAGGACTCTAATCCGGCCTGCCGGTTTCCCTGACTCCATACATTTTACCTTGCTCACACTCAATAGCACATCAAGTCCTAAAAGCCATTTGTCTTCATTCGCTCCTATCTAACACGTTCACGCAGGCTTGCTGGAAGTCAAAGCCTCTCACACACACAACCACCTTTACCCTATTCCTCCAACCTTTCCTAGGCCGACCCCTACACCGCCTTCCCTCCACTACAGATTTATACACTGTCAAGTAATTCTATTTTGTTCCTGCCTCTCTACATGTCCGAACCACCTCAACAACCCCTCCTCAGTCCTCTGGATGATAGTTTTGGTAATCCCACACCTACTCCTAATTTCAAAACTACGAATTCCCTGCATTATATTCACACCACACATTGCGCTCAGACATGACATCTCCACTGCCTCCAGCCTTCTTATTGCAACATTCACCACCCATGTCTCACACCCATATAAGAGCGTTGGTATAACTATACTCTCATACATTCCTCTCTTTGCCTCCATGGACAAAGTTCTCCGCAGACTCACAAGTGCACCACTCAACTTTTTTTCCTCCTCATCAATTATATGATTCACCTCTTCTTTCATAGACCCATCTGCTAACACGGCCACTCCTAAATATCTGAATACATTCACCTCCTCCATACACCCTCCAGTCTGATATCCAATCTTCCGTCACCTAATTTTCTTGTTATCCTCATAACTTTACTCTTTCCTACATTCACTTTTAATTTTCTTTTTTTTCTACATACCCTACCAAACTCATCCACCAACCTCTGCAACTTCTCTTCTGAATCTCCCAAAACCACAGTGTCATCAGCAAAGAGCAACAGTGACAATTCCCACTTTGTGTCAGAGTCTTTATCTTTTAACCCCACACCTCTTGCCAACAACCGAGCATTCACTTCTCTTACAACTCCATTTATAAATTTACTGAACATTCGTTACTGGGAAATAATCTCCTTCTCTTCTACGTACTTTAACCTGAGCCTCATTATCCTCCTAAAAACTCTTCGCTGCTTTCAGTAACCTACCTCCTATACCATAGATTTGCAACATCTGCCACATTGCCTCAACCCTATCCATGACACACACACACACACACACACACACACACAATCTGTGTGTGTGTGTGTGTGTGTGTGTTATGCCGTATAGGTCAAAATTGATCAGTTAGCAACAACTCATTTAAACTTAAGTTCTTTCTAAAAAATTCTCTTATACGTTTAATATATTTTTTCATTTCTGTTAATGTAAAAATAAATAATGAACCAAAAGAACCTTAATAAACTTACCTAACCTTATTTTAAAAAGCACAATTTAATTCAATCTAATCCAACTAAATATATTTTAAATAAGCTTAAATTAATTTAATAAATATACACAATGAAATATATTTTTATCGTTAGGTTCAGGCTGATTTTCGCGAAATTATTGCTTACACAAAACTTCGCTTGCTTTATTCAGCAAGAAGACCGTTGCTATTTAAGCCAAAATAGCAAGTTTCACATATTCGGCACTAATATATATATATATATATATATATATATATATATATATATATATATATATATATATATATATATATATATATAACACTGATCTCTGGCTGAAGGAGACTCGAACCTACGAACCTTAGAACAATGTGCTATACCAATCTACCCACACTGGACAATACCTTGGCGTGTAGCTAGCGCTACACGTTGATCCAAGGCAGCCAGCTTTCACGGAGAAGGCTTACAGCTTTTCATCTCATTCCCTGCATGCATCAGCCTTACTAGAGAATTTTAACAATGCAAGGAATTCGCAAGAGCAGGCGAAATATACACAATCACTGATCTCTGGCTGAAGGAGACTCGAACCTACGAACCTTAGTGTGGAAAATTGCATTTATCTGAATGTATAATTATGTACATAACAGTAAATGAACAATGATAACTATTATTTATCAGTTAGACAAGTAGGAATTTGGGACACCTAGGTCGCAAAAAATGTCCCCCTTCGATACTTACCACTGTCATATCCACAAGTTGCTCTGGACCTATTAATTAAATGAAATATACATGCACCAGGAATACTGGTAAATATATAAATTTGTGGACTGTATATTAAAAATAAATGGTTATATATATACACAATTACATAACAGAAGGAAAATATACTTTTTATCACTCACCAATTTGACTGGAGATTAATGTATATCATACTCAGAAAACCTCACTCTAACTAAATCTATGAAAATAATGCTGGCCAGAATTACACACAAATCTAGAGAGCTTATCTGAGGTTCCTGGAGCTGTCTTGTCCAGTCGTCTGATATCTCAAGTTATGCAGGAATGCACATCCACCAATTTCGCCTCCTATTTGAGAGGTGTCAACACAATTTTAACGTCTAGAGCACGAAAATTCTTCCCATTACACCAACGTTTGTACAAAATTCAAAACCAAGATGGCGAGTCTCCTGCACAGACGCAGGCTTCCCGTTTTCTCTGACAAATATTATTAAATACAGTATAGGCCATCTGTTTACCTATAAATTACCGTATTTCCGGAAAACATATACAGTATTTTTCACACTTAGAACAAGGTACGCAGTGCTATACCAATCTACCCACACTGGACAATACCTTGGCGTGTAGCTAGCGCTACACGTTGATTGGTATAGCACTGCGTACCTTGTTCTAAGGTTCGTAGGTTCGAGTCTCCTTCAGCCAGAGATCAGTGTTTGTGTATATTTCGCCTGCTCTTGCGAATTCCTTGCATATATATATATATATATATATATATATATATATATATATATATATATATATATATATATATATATATATATATATATATGCAAAACAACCACTCTGAATGAATAGAGAAATTCCAAGCGCTTTCGTGACTACTCACATTATCAAGGAACTATGAAAGTGAAGCATCCAAGGAAGCTACATAAGGGGTCCGGCCAGCACCTCACTATCAGATCCCACAACGGTTAAACACGTGACGCTCGGCGAGCCAACTTGGATAGGTCCTTTGCACAACTCACCCCCAAGCTATTATTTGTCCTGTGTATTATTAAATTCTTCCCAAATTCTATTAATTATAAATGGATCTAATTTATATAAACCAAAGGAAATATTCATATTATTGTCAAAACTGCTTTTTATGAAACAAGATTCAATTATATTCCTGTCGACCATGGACTTGCTTGTTACTACTTTCTCAACTTTTTGAAAATCAATTGGATGGTTAAAATCTCTTACATGAATAAATAGAGCATTGGAATCTTGTCCAGTTCTAATGCTATATTTATGTTGTTTTAATCTTAGTTCGAGATTTTTACCAGTTTGACCGTAATAAACTTTATCGCAAATTTTACAAGGAATCTTATAGACACATCCATCAACATTTTGGGGGGAATTCTTTATCAAAAGTTTTTTTACTGTATCAAGATTTTTGAATACAACTTTAATATTAAAAGTCTTAAGAAGAGAAGGCATAACCAAGTTTTCATGGTAAGGGAGAACCAACATATTTTTAGTTGAATAAGGCTGGTTGCCCCTTTTTGGATTATAAAAAGTGTTTCTAGCAACTTTAAAAGATTTATCAATTACATTTCTTGGGTATTTTAAATCATTACCTATTTCATAAATTTTGGATATTTCCTCATCTATGAACTCAGGACTACAAATTCGTAAAGCTCTCAAAAACATTGATGAGAAAACAGACAGTTTGACTCTATCTTGATGCGAGGAATAATAGTGGACTTAGGAACAGTTATTTGTAGGTTTTCTGTAAATTTTAAATTTGAATTCATTATTACCCTTAATAATTAAAACATCTAGAAAAGGCAATGAGTTATTTTCTTCAAACTCAACAGTAAAATTTATAGAATGGGCTAAGCTATTTAATTTGCCAAGGAAATGGTGTATATCTACATTTTTGGGCATGAGGCACAAAATATCATCAACATATCTGAACCATTTAGCTCTATTAGGGAGGATTGTGTTAAGCAACCTTGTTTCAAAAAATTCCATGTATAGGTTACTAAGAACAGGTGAAAGAGGATTTCCCATTGCCATACCAAACTTCTGAGTGTAAAACTTATCATTAAATACAAATTTTGCTAGAAACACTTTTTATAATCCAAAAAGGGGCAACCAGCCTTATTCAACTAAAAATATGTTGGTTCTCCCTTACCATGAAAACTTGGTTGATGTGCCTTTTCTTCTTAAGACTTTTAATATTAAAGTTGTATTCAAAAATCTTGATACAGTAAAAAAACTTTTGATAAAGAATTCCCCCCAAAATGTTGATGGATGTGTCTATAAGATTCCTTGTAAAATTTGCGATAAATTTTATTACGGTCAAACTGGTAAAAATCTCGAACTAAGATTAAAACAACATAAATATAGCATTAGAACTGGACAAGATTCCAATGCTCTATTTATTCATGTAAGAGATTTTAACCATCCAATTGATTTTCAAAAAGTTGAGAAAGTAGTATCAAGCAAGTCCATGGTCGACAGGAATATAATTGAATCTTGTAGATGAATGGTTCGGAGAACCGACATGTTGATAAATTAGACACATGTGCAACTCTTGGGTATCTTTATTGAGGAAACGTTTCGCCACACAGTGGCTTCATCAGTCCATACATAGGAGAAACTTGAAGAACAGGAGGAGAATGAGGTAATCAGTCCCTCAACCTTGAGTCGATGTGTTCAGTCCATCAATCTTGATGGAGTGAACACATCGACTCAAGGTTGAGGGACTGATTACCTCATTCTCCTCCTGTTCTTCAAGTTTCTCCTATGTATGGACTGATGAAGCCACTGTGTGGCGAAACGTTTCCTCAATAAAGATACCCAAGAGTTGCACATGTGTCTAATTTATCATAATTGAATCTTGTTTCATAAAAAGCAGTTTTGACAATAATATGAATATTTCCTTTGGTTTATATAAATTAGATCCATTTATAATTAATAGAATTTGGGAAGAATTTAATAATACACTGGACAAATAATAGCTTGGGGGTGAGTTGTGCAAAGGACCTATCCAAGTTGGCTCGCCGCGCGTCACGTGTTTAACAAAGTTTCAAGTTTCAAAGTTTATTCTCTATAAGGATTACAATGCTGAGTTTACAGAAATTTGGTTATTGTTTGGTTTACATGTAGTAAAATTGTGATTACAGAGTGTACCACTAGAACGCTTAGCATGGCTAGGCATTTCGGGCATACTTAGTTTTATTCTTAGTTGTAAAATATTACAAATTATGAGGTAAGTTGTGGGATCTGATAGTGAGGTGCTGGCCGGACCCCATATATAGCTTCCTTGGATGCTTCACTTTCATAGTTCCTTGATAATGTGAGTAGTCACGAAAGCGCTTGGAATTTCTCTATTCTTTCAGAGTGGTTGTTTTGCATATTTTGAAATCACCTGTTTACTGTGATCTTATTGCATATATATATATATATATATATATATATATATATATATATATATATATATATATATATATATATATATATATATATATAATGAAAATAAGAAATATTTTTGGAGTGAGTTAAACAAGTTAAGAAAGCCTAGAGAACGAATGGATTTGTCAGTTAAAAACAGAGTAGGGGAGTTAGTAGATGGGGAGATGGAGGTTTTGGGTAGTTGGCGAGAATATTTTGAGGAACTTTTAAATGTCGATAAAGAAAGGGAAGCGGTAATTTCATGCACTGGCCAGGGAGGTATAACATCTTTTAGGAGTGAAGAAGAACAGGATGTGAGTGTGGGGGAGGTGCATGAGACATTACGTAGAATGAAAGAGGTAAAGCAGCTGGAACTGACGGGATCATGACAGAAATGTTAAAAGCAGGGGGGGATATAGTGTTGGAGTGGTTGGTACTTTTGTTTAATAAATGTATGAAAGAGGGGAAGGTACCTAGGGATTGGCAAAGAGCATGTATAGTCCCTTTAGATAAAGGGAAGGGGGACAAAAGAGATTGTAAAAATTATAGAGGAATAAGTTTACTGAGTATACAAGGAAAAGTGTACGGTAGGGTTATAATTGAAAGAATTAGAGGTAAAACAGAATGTAGGATTGCGGATGAGCAAGGAGGTTTCAGAGTGGGTAGGGGATGTGTAGATCAAGTGTTTTCATTGAGGCATATATGTGAACAGTATTTAGATAAAGGTAGGGAAGTTTTTATTGCATTTATGGATTTAGAAAAGGCATATGATAGTGGACAGGGGAGCAATGTGGCAGATGTTGCAAGTATATGGAATAGGTGGTAAGTTACTAAATGCTGTAAACAGTTTTTATGAGGATAGTGAGGCTCAGGTTAGGGTGTGTAGAAGAGAGGGAGACTACTTCCCGGTAAAAGTAGGTCTTAGACAGGGATGTGTAATGTCACCATGGTTGTTAAATATATTTATAGATGGGGTTGTAAAAGAAGTAAATGCTAGGGTGTTCGGGAGAGGGGTGGGATTCAATTATGGGGAATCAAATACAAAATGGGAATTGGCACAGTTGCTTTTTGCTGTTGATACTATGCTCATGGAAGATTCTAAAGAAAAATTGCAAAGGTTAGTGGATGAGTTTGGGAGTGTGTGTAAAGGTAGAAAGTTGAAAGTGAACATAGAAAAGAGTAAGGTGATGAGGGTATCAAATGATTTAGATAAAGAAAAATTGGATATCAAATTGGGGAGGACGAGTATGGAAGAAGTGAATGTTTTCAGATATGTATTTGGGAGTTGACGTGCCGGCGGATGGATCTATGAAGGATGAGGTTAATCATAGAATTGATGAGGGAAAAAAAGGTGAGTGGTGCGTTGAGGTATATTTGGAGACAAAAAACGTTATCTATGGAGGCAAAGAAGGGAATGTATGAAAGTATAGTAGTACCAACACTCTTATATGGGTGTGAAGCTTGGGTTGTGAATGCAGCAGCGAGGAGGCGGTTGGAGGCAGTGGAGATGTCCTGTCTAAGGCCAATGTGTGGTGTAAATATTATGCAGAAAATTCGGAGTGTGGAAACTAGGAGAAGGTGTGGAGTTAATAAAAGTATTAGTCAGAGGGCTGCGGAGGGGTTGAGGTGGTTTGGTAATTTAGAGGGAATGGATCAAAGTAGAATGACATGGAGAGCGCATAAATCTGTAGGGGAAGGAAGGCGGGGTAGGGGTCGTCCTCGAAAAGGTTTTGTGGGCGAGGGGCCTGGACTTCCAGCAAGCGTGCGTGAGCGTGTTAGGAGTGAATGGAGACGAATGGTATTTGGGACCTGACGATCTGTTGGAGTGTGAGCAGGGTAATATTTAGTGAAGGGATTCAGGGAAACTGGTTACTTTTATAGAGCCGGACTTGAGTCCTGGAAATCGGAAGTACAATGCCTGCACTCTAAAGGAGGGGTTCGGGATATTGGCAGTTTGGAAGGATATGTTGTGTATCTTTATACGTATATACTTCTAAACTGTTGTGTTCTGAGCACCTCTGCAATAACAGTGATTATGTGTGAGTGAGGTGAAAGTGTTGAATGATGAAAGTATTTTCTTTTTGGGGATTTCCTTTCTTTTTTGGGTCACCCTGCCTCGGTGGGAGACGGCCGACTTGTTAAATATATATATATATATATATATATATATATATATATATATATATATATATATATATATATATATATATATATATATATATAAAGAAGTTAAAAAATAGGAAAATAATTCTTAATCTATCAGTTCTAAAAAATTAGCAATTGCATTTGCCAGAAATGTGTTATTCGAAAATATTACGTATTATTATTATTATTATTATTATTATTATTATTATTATTATTATTATTATTATTATTTTATTCGAGGTCATAAATTGCATTCAGGTTTTATCAAAGGAAAAAAGAGAACTCCAATCCCTTGAATTAACAGGCGGCAAATAGTATCAGGGCTCACCCCTTCTTCCCCTTTCCCTTTGTCAGGAAAAAGAACGCAATACAACCAGTAGCACACATACAGGAAAAAATGAATATCTGTCCTGCCATGTGTCTCAGGGTCGGGTTGTAGCAGCAACCACCGGAGAGCAGCGGACCTCATCAGGAAATCCCAATATATGCGAAAGAAAAAGTAACTGAGCAAGCTGAGCTCAGGGCCAAGTCGTCACAATTCCCCTGGAATATATTATACCCAGAATATACTCCACTCTTGTAGTGCATAATGAGTTACGCACTAGGGTTAGGGAGGAAGGAAGATTGATAATTGTTTGTAGTACGTAGACTGTGGAGAGAGAGAGAGAGAGGGGGGGGGGAGATGAGAATGAAAATTAACATGCTCATTGGAATATTTTTTTTCCTACTTTTCAAAACATCTTTAATACCATCCTACAAACCGTTCGTCGTACGTATGTAACGCTTCTTTCTTTGACCGCATTAGTTATACGCTCTTATAAGCATCTATCTACCACCTGTTTTATATAACTACACTGTATCAACAATTCTCCCCGCCCCCTTCTGTTTTTTTGAATCACGCTATTCGTCATGCCGAATTTCTTGCAAAACAATTGCACCAAAAGCTCTCAAAAACAACCTTCTTAACAATGTGAAATCGATACAAAAGCGTTGTCACCTCTGCACTGTGCAACACTATTTTGTAACATTTACTACGAAAGTGATTTCTTTCCACAAATCCTTAACTCCAGATTGAGGACCTACTGCTTCTAGAGCAGAAAAGGTTTTATGCATTTACACTAAAACCAAAAATAAAATACGAATTCCTCTTATTGCTTATATGTTATAAAACACTTAAAAAACATCATGTTTATAATCTTACTTTTCTTCATTTAAGAATTTATTTCAACATGTTTCTAAATTTAAAATTATTTATGGGACTGTTTTGGCGATGGGGCCGGAGCGTCAGCCCTCCTCCCCCATCCCCAGTCCCACCTTAAATAGTATCCAACATAACACTAAACAGGATCCTACACAACACTACTGTAAGCTTTCTTTCCTTCGTAGTTCCACCTATCGCCCATGTATCTAAATATAATGATTTCCTCCATGATATTTTTCCTTTTTTTTTATTCTTTATATATCTACATATTTTCATCACCATGCTCTTTCTCACGCTCACTTTTCAACTTCTTTTCGATACATATCGTTCAGTGCTCCTTAGCTAGCCTTATGTAGCTTTACCTGTGTATCTCTCAACAACTCTCATCTGCATCATTACTCGTGTTTTCTCAGGACTAGGTTCTTAATAGGCAATAAGAGTGCTATGATGCCGATAAATGGGTATTGATCAAAGGAATCGTAGCTACACTCCCCTCTCTAAGATCAGTACAGAAAGGCTTCCATTTCCCAGGTATTTATCGTTTTCCATTAATTTAGATCTTCGCCGTAAATAATAATAATAAAATAATTAGGTGTGTCATTGATTATTATATGATGAAGCGCTCAACCCGTAGGTGTCATACAGCTCCTGGAAAAAGGGGGAAATTAGGTTCGATCCAGTAAAGAGGATGGTCGTTCCAATCTCCGAATGAAAAGCCTCTTACGACCATGGCATCCTCCTTCAAGGACTTGTGGTATTTAACATTCCTACCTGAGATTTCAATTACTTTTTCCCCTCGCTCATCATCTTGTTATCCCCTTCCCCTTTTCCCCATCCTTCCTTCCCTTGGCAAACTTATCCTCTTTCTCACGAAATCTTCGATATTTTACTCCTTGCATTTTTACATCTGCCTTCTTCCCCACCAAGATCCTTGGCGTCCTTCACACAAATCTCCGTCCTCGTGAAAAGGACCATGATGTCTCGCCAGCCAGTCGGTCCTCCCCACGGTGCTCGATGACAGATGAGATACTGGAGTCTCGGGGCCTCTGTCTCCGTGTGCGGCCAAAGCGCTGAGCTAAGTTGGGAAGAGGTGTCTCCACATTGACGAACCGAGGATCGATTCTCTTCAGCTGTCGTCAATTCAAGGAACGGGAGTTAACACTGGTACACTGGTGCAAGTCTTGATATTGGTGTAGGGCTCTTGTTCTAAGCAATCTGGGCTATCCTATTATCTGATTAAACCTGATTACCTTTAATTCCTTAAGCGTTGCCTAACCCCTACAGATTAGACGCTTCCACACGAATATAATCTAAATAATCTAGAACTCCTTGTTATGAATGGCCATTGACAACTCTCTCCTGTGTGATCTGTGGAGAGCACCGACTTTCTTAGCTAGTAAATTATCGTGGTTGAATTTCTTGACTCTCCATAGTATACAAATATAGACTCGCGGGTATCATGTGAAATGTGAGTACAAGTGAGGCGTGCCTTTTCAAATACCAAAATAACAGTTGCGTTGAAATTGTATATACTGTATTTGTCGTGTGTGTGTGTGTGTGTGTGTGTGTGTGTGTGTGTGTGTGTGAGTATATATAGCACTGGCATTAAAATGAGAATCTGAGCATTCATAAATGAGGACGGATAACGTCAGTGATATTTGCAAGTAAAACTATCATCTCTCCGTTGTATGTATAGTGAAGTGCCTTGTTGTTATGTATATTGCCGCCTTTCATTTCTTCTTTCTGCAGCAACTTCAGTATGGTTTTCCTCGGTATGCAAAAAATTATACAATATATCTCCTTTGTTGTCTACACACCTCTTATGCGTGTTCACGTCCCCTTTTACATGTGTGTGTGTCCCCTCACATCACCTCTTAACCATTCCACTCTTCCTCTTTCTCTCACCCCTCACCTGGTTGCATAACTCAGGCTCACACTAGTCAGGGAGTCACTCTACCACCACCTAGTTTGCTCTCTCTCTCTATCTCTCTCTCTCTCTCTCTCTATCTCTCTCTCTCTCTCTCTCTCTCTCTCTCTCTCTCTCTCTCTCTCTCTCTCTCTCTCTCTCTCTCTCTCTCTCTCTCTCTCTCTCTCTCTCTCTCTCCTTCCTATATTCATCACTGTCACCACATATTTTTCAGCCTTCCTTACTTTCTCCCGCTTCTTCACCCTTTTACCATTAGGGTTTACGTTTGATAGTTGAAAAAGAAATCAGTTTCTGTTACTGGTTTTCATTATCCATATGATCACAGAGTCAGTCATTGTCAACCTTTACTCTGCCTTTCTTATTCCCGCACTGATAGTGTAAAGATAAATACTTGTGACATAAGTGACCCTGACCTTGATACCTCACTGAGCAACATTTTCGCCACCTCAGCTGAAGTGACACCATCCGAAAGGTTTCTTCTCCTCCTTCATTGCTCCCTTTCTTCGCTCGCTTTGCCTCTATCACTGAGCCCAAACACTAGTGAGGGATTCACCCATGGTCATATAGTTATCTTCAGTTTACAGTAAGCCTGGCAAGTCAGACTGCTTCACAAGTTTAGGCTATAATTGACTTCTCATGGCCCACGCCCAAACTTGTTCTCGTGCGGAATGTAGAGGAGGCTTGTGTTACACGCAGACAAATTGCTAAACTATCGGTAATTAAGGAAACTTAAGATATTATTGTCCTTGTTCATTCTCCAGTTGGGTACTGGAGAGGAGTAATAATCGTTCACCTCTATATTTGTTGTCGAGCTAATACTTAAACGCTTAGCTAAGGGCCGTAGAACAGAATTAGTACATACATAAATAGGGGGGTTTTCTCTTTACTCTAACTATATAGACTAATTGCGGCTTTTATGATGACAAGGACTGGCTAGAGCATAACAGGGAATAACTCTTTCTTAGTGTGTATATAACACGGAGGGATGTACTATCGTCTCTCGAAGAATTTCAATAATATTGTTTATTAGTGAGTAAAGTACATCTGACGAGCATTTTATATTTTTAATACGTCATTGTATTAATATAAAAAATGCCTCCTTCTCCCCGTTTGAATAGTGCGAGAAACGAGCACTAGATCGTTTAGTATATGAACCATGTTTACACCTCAGGGACAATAACAGTGTTAATTAAATAGAGGACTTCTCATCATTACTAGTAAAGAAAATTAGTATTATTAGTCACTGGTAGATAAACCTCATTGACGATGATGAATTATTCTATGGTCCTCGTACCACCTCATAGGTAAATAAACTTTATATTTCTCCACTAGCTGACAGTGCAACATCTAGAACAAAACTTTTTTAACACTGAGTGGATTCTATGAGATAAACATTGGAAATTTTTAGATGTATTTGTAGTTTTGCATCACTTAACTCATTTATCTTTACGTACAGTATTGCTTAATATTCCGTATGCATTCTCTAAATATTATAGGCTCCCGTCTGTGACAAATGAACTAATATGACACATAAAACATTTTCATACGAAAATATAAATATTTTCGTTCCGTG